>NC_083225.1:190008657-190128795 GCF_032191835.1 Heteronotia binoei
CCAAATACTAGAGTTGCCAATCCTCAGGGGGGGACAGGAGATCCCTCGGTTTGGAGCCTCTCCCCCTGCTTCAGAAAGCGAGGGGGGAGGGAAATGTCTGCTGGCCACTCCATTATTCCCTATGGAGACCAATCGCCATTGGGTATAATGGAGAATTGATCCATGGGTCTCTGGGGGGGGGCTGTTTTTTGAGGTAGAGGCACCGCATTGTCAGCATAGCATCCAGTGCTTCTCCCCCCCAAACCCTCCAAGTTTCAAAAGGATGGGACCTGGGAGTTCAATTCTATGAGCCCCCGAAAGAAGGTGCCCCTATCTTCCATTATTTCCTAGGGAAGGAAGGCGTTTAAAAAGGCGTGCGGTCCCTTTCAATGTGGTGGCCAGAACTCCCTTTGGAGTTCAATCGTGCTTGTCACAATCTTGCTCCTGGCTCCACCCCCAAAGTCTCCTGGCTCCACCCCCAAACCCCCAGATATTTCTTGAATATGACTTAGCAACCCTACCAGGTACTCACATATCAATTCTCCATTATATGGGAATCGGTCTCTATATCTCCAGCAGATATTTCCCTCTCCCCTCCCCGCAGCAGGGGGAGGGCCTCCAAACCAGGGGATTCCCTGACCCCCATCTGGAGATATCGGTTCCTCAGAAGAAAATGACTGGTTCGGATAGTTCCCTGTTTGACTTTGCTGAGGCCCCTTCCCTTCCTTCCCCTCCCCAAACCCCACGTTAAGAACATAAGAACATAAGAGAAGCCATGTTAGATCAGGCCAATGGCCCATCCAGTCCAACATTCTGTGTCACACAGCGGCCAAATATATATATATATATATATATATATATATATATATATATATATATATATATATATATATATATATATATATATATACATACACACACACATACACACTGTGGCTAATAGCCACTGATGGACCTCTGCTCCATATTTTTATCTAACCCCCTCTTGAAGGTGGCCATGCTTGTGGCCGCCACCACCTCCTGTGGCAGTGAATTCCACATGTTAATCACCCTTTGGGTGAAGAAGTACTTCCTTTTATCCGTTTTAACGTTCCTCAGGCTTTAACGTTCCTCAGGCTTCATCCCCCCCTCCGCATCTCCAGCTTGGAGTTGGCAACCATCCTTCTCAGTCCTATTGTCCTGGGCACTGGATTGTGGCCAGCATCACGCCGAGGCCCAGGCACTTACGGGTCTTCCTATGCTGGGAGTTTTACGAAATGGGTATCCTAATATCTATAATCTGCACGAGCTACTACAAAAGATCTTGAAAAATACAAATTAGACTTCAACCAGAGCTCTTCTTATTAAATATACTACCAGAAGATTATTCCGGACAGACGAAATTGTTTTTAATACATGCCGTGACCAGAATAATATATATGCCAAATACTGGAAACTTCAAGGAATACCAAGAAAAGAGGAATTAATATCTAAACTTTTAGAATTTGCAGAATATCAGCCAGATTGAGAGACGCCAGTCTCTGTGAAACTATGGGAACCACTATATACCGTATTTTTCGGACCATAAGGCGCTCCGGTCTATAGGACGCACCTTCCTCCTGGGGGGCGATCCGCTGCCACCGCCTCCGATCCCGGTGCTTCCCCCACGCCTGCCTGCTTGGCTCCAGCTTCTTCCAGCAAGCGCTGGGATCGGTCCACGCTGCCCCCACCGCAAACCCAGCGCTTCGCGAGCGCCGGCTGCGGAGAGGGCAGCGTGCTTCCTCCGTGCCTGTCTGCCTGGCTCCAGCTCTGATGCTTACAGCAAGCACCAGGATCGCTCCCTCTGCCCTCCGATCCCAGCGCTTGATTTAAGCATCAGAGCTGAAGCCAGGCAGACAGGCACGGAGGAAGCACCCGCCCCCTCTGCAAACCCAGCGCTTCGCGAGCGCCGGCTGCGGAGGGTGCAGCGTGTTTCCTCCGTGCCTGTCTGCCTGGCTCCAGCTCTGATGCTTAAAGCAAGCGCTGGGATCGGAGGGCGGAGGGAGCGATCCTGGCACTTGCTGTAAGCGTCAGAGCTGGAGCCAGGCAGACAGGCACGGAGGAAGCACGCTGCCCTCTCCGCAGTCGGCGCTCGCGAAGCGCTGGGTTTGCGGTGGGGGCAGCGTGGAGCGATCCCAGCGCTTGCAGGAAGAAGCTGGAGCCAGGCAGGCAGGCGCGGGGAAGCGCCGGGATCGGAGGCGGAGGCAACGGATCGCCCCCCCACCCCGAGGAAGGTACCTTCACTCCATAAGACGCACACACTCTCCCCCCCCTTTTTTTGGGGGGGGGAGTGCGTCTTATGGTTCGAAAAATACGGTAACTGGTTATGTTGTGATATATAAACTTGCAAAATAAGAAAATTAAGGTAATTTTATGTACACTCTGGTTGGGGGGGGGACACCTACAGAAATATGCTGGTGGAATGAATATGTTTTTAAGAAAAATGTACCCGCGGCCATTTCCATGGCTATCTGGAGATGAGTGATGAAGTGTGAATTGAAACCAAGTCCATCAAAGGTTTCGAACTCGAGAGCCGACAGGACCAATCACAGAGCGGTTGATTCATACATTTAAAAAAAAAATCAGAGGAAAGTGTGAACCTCAGAAAGCTTGTGGGTAGTGCTATGTTGTGTTATTTTTTAAAAAGTCACAAATTCCCCCAAGTTTTACATCACTATGAATCATGCAGAGATATGCTAAAGAAATTCCATCAGAGAATGGCCCCCCTGCGAGGGTACAACTGCCAAGATTTCTGGTGTTAGAGCTAATCATCTTGGTTGGGGGGGGGGGGCGGGGAGAGAGTAGGGTGTACTGAAGCTTTCTGAGAATTGTAGCATTTTAAGATGCATGTGAAACAATGGCATGCTTGAATGCTTCTTTGAATTTTTGGGGGAGAAAATCAGACTGTGAGACATTCAGGTCAAAACAGTGTGTGTGTGGGGGGGGGGTGTCCCCAGCCTTTTTGGGCCTCTGGTCACCTTTGGAATTTTGATATTTGGAATTCTAAGAACATAAGAGAAGCCATGTTGGATCAGGCCAATGGCCCATCCAGTCCAACACTCTGTGTCACATAAGAACCTCAGAGAAGCCATGTTGGATCAGGCCAATGGCCCATCCAGTCCAACACTCTGTGTCGCATAAGAACATAAGAGAAACCATGTTGGATCAGGCCACTGGCCCCTCCAGTCCAACACTCTGTGTCACATAAGAACATAAGAGAAGCCATGTTGGATCAGGCCGATGGCCCCTCCAGTCCAACACTCTGTGTCACATAAGAACATAAGAGTAGCCATGTTGGATCAGGCCAATGGCCCATCCAGTCCAACGCTCTGTGTCACATAAGAACATAAGAGAAGCCATGTTGGATCAGGCCGATGGCCCATCCAGTCCAACACTCTTGTGTCACACAGTGGCCAAAAAGGATATATGGATCGCAGGGTGCTGTGAACAAGATCATGGGGGTTCGGATGGATCACAAGCTAAATATGAGCAGCCAGTGTGATGCTGCGACAAAAAAGGCAAATGCGATCTCAGGGTGTATCAACGGAGGCAGAGCATCCAGATCGCAAGATGTCCTAGTCCCACTGGATACTGCATCGGTCAGGCTGCACCTGGAGTCTCGTGTGCAGTTCTGGAGGCCTCACCTCAAGAAGGATGTGGGTAGAATGGAGCGGGTGCAGAGGAGAGAGACACGGATGATTAGGGGCCTGGAGACCAAGTCCAATGATGAGGAGAGGCTGAGGGATTTGGGAAGGTTCAGTCTGGAGAAGAGGAGGTGTGGCGGAGACAGTCACTTAGAGGAGGGCAGGCAGCTGTTCTTGTTGGCAGCAGAGGAGAGGACTCACAAGAACGGTCTAAATTATGGGTGGAAAACAGGAGTGGAATTCTAGCAGGAGCTCCTTTGCACATTAGGCCACACACCCCTGATGTAGCCAATCCTCCAAGAGCTTTCAAGGTTCCTTTTTGTCAGCTCTGGGAGGATTGGCTACATCAGGGGTGTGTGGCCTAATATGCAAAGGAGCTCCTGCCAGAATTCCACCCCTGGTGGGAAGGTACCAGCTGGATATTAGGAAAAACCATTTTTACAGTCCGAGTTGTCCAACAGTGGAATCAGCTCCCTAGAGAAGTGGTGGGTTCCCCCTCATTGGCAGTCTTTCAGTAGTGGCTGGATGAGCACTTGTCAGAGACGCTCTAGGCCAGGGGGGGGCCAAACTTGCTTAACGTAAGAGCCACGCAGAATAAATGTCAGATGTTTGAGAGCCGCAAGACAGGAAGGAAGGAAGGAAGGAAGGAAGGAAGGAAGGAAGGGAGGGAGGGAGGGAGGGAGGGAGGGAGGGAGGGAGGGAGGGAGGGAAGGAAGGAAGGAAGGAAGGAAGGAAGGAAGGAAGGAAGGAAGGAAGGAAGGAAGGAAGGAAGGAAGGAAGGAAGGAAGGAAAGAAGAAGGAAGGAAGGAAGGAAAAAGATAAGAAGGAAGGAAAAAGAAAAGAAGGAAGGAAGAAGGAAAGAAGGAAGAAGGAAGAAAGAAGGAAGGAAAAAGAAGGAAGGAAGAATGAAGGAAGGAAGAAGGAAAGAAGGCAGGAAGAAGGGAAGAAGGAAGGAAAAAAGGAAGAAGGAAGAAGGAAAGGAAAGAAGGAAAGAAGGAAGAAAGAAAGAAAGAAAGAAAGAAAGAAAGAAAGAAAGAAAGAAAGAAAGAAAGAAAGAAAGAAAGAAAGAAAGAAAGAAAGAAAGAAAGAAAGAAAGAAAGAAAGAAAGAAGAAGCTGTGAGAGATCTGACCCTGTATCTCCCTCATAGTACTTCCCTCTGGTTTCACAATTAGGACATCTTCTCGCTCTGCTTGGCTGCCCGCTCTTCGAAATAGCATCCTAGGCTACAGACACACCAAGGCTGTTCCAAAAAGTAATTCTTATGCTCACTTCTAGAGCCAGCCAACTTTTGAAAGCTGGGTATGTTTAGCCTGGAGAGGAGGCAGCTGAGAGGTGATATGATCACCATCTTCGAGTATTTGAAGGGCTGTCATAGAGAGGATGGGGTGGAGTTGGTTGCTGTGGCCCCAGAAAGTAGGACCAGAACCAACGAGTTGGAATTAAATCAAAAGAATTTCCGGCTCAACGTTAGGAAAAACTTCCTGACCGTTAGAGCGGTTCCTCAGTGGAACGGGCTTCTTCAGGAGGTGGTGGGCTCTCCTTCCTTGGAGATCTTTAAACAGAGGCTGGATGGCCATCTGACAGCAATGAAGGTAGGGGGAGGTGTTTGTGAGTTTTCTGCATTGTGCAGGAGGTTGGACTAGATGACCCTGGAGGTCCCTTCCAACTCTATGATTCTATGATTCGATACAGAATGGAAATCCGTCCACCTTATGATATAAGGACAGAGGGACTCTCATTCTAGCTGTATCTGAGGAAGTATGCCATGATTCACACAAGCTCACCCCCTGCCACAGATTGTATCAGTCTTTAAGGTGTTCCTGGACTCTGGGCTTTCCTGCTACAGACCAGACTAACACAGCTACCCTTCTGGATCTATCTCCTTAGAAAATACGTTTCCCTTGATAAGGGCTTGGAGACAGAGTGTGGCTTTCTGGTGGATTTGCAGGAGACAGAGAAAAGATTATCGAAAGCCCTCAGCCGCGTCTGCTGCTCGGAAACTTGTAAATGTAAACTGTGAGCAAGAGGGCTGTTCCCCTAATAGGCTGGTAAACCGTCTCGAAGCCGTCTGGAAAGACATGAAACAGAAAGGCGCACTGGATTTATTTGACAAGTGCACATGCCTAAGAGTCACAGGGGGGGGGGGTGCGGAGGAGGGGCTGTCTTTCAGGAAATGGAACACGGGGGACAGGAAACCACGTCAAGACTGTCAGCTTCACAAGGAAATGCCAAGCTGGCTGAATCAGTAAAGTGCAGAACGTTGGGGGGGGGGGGGTGGAATCTCTCTGTTGGAGGAAGTGCTAAGGTTGCCAACTTCCAGGTGGGGCCTGGGGGTCTCCTGGAATGACAAGTGATTTCTAAGCTAGAGAGAGAAGTTCCCCAGAAGAAGAAGAAGAAGAAGGGAGGGATGGTGGCTCAGTGGTTAGAGCATCTGCTCGGTAAGCAGAAGGTCCCAGGTTCAATCTCCGGCATCTTCAACTTAAAAGGGTCCAGGCAAGTAGGCGTGAAAAACCTCAGCTTGAGACCCTGGAGATCCATGAATGGGGCTGTGGCTCAGTGGGTAGAGCATCGGCTTGGTAAGCAGAAGGTCCCAGGTTCAATCCCCGGCATCTCCAAAAAAGGGTCCAGGCAAATAGGTGTGAAAAAGCCTCAGCTTGAGACCCTGGAGAGCCGCTGCCAGTCTGAGAAGACAATACTGACTTTGATGGACCAAAGGTCTGATTCAGTATAAGGCAGCTTCATATGTTCATATGTTCAAGAAGAAGAAGATTATATTGGATTTATACCCCACCTTATCAGGGCCGGTGCGTGGGAGAAGGTCAAGTAGGGGACCGCCTAGGGCGCCACCTGGCCTAGGGGGCACCACCAGGCACCTCCTATCCCCAAGTGCGGTTTGTGCACTCCTTGAAGCCTGCCTTCCCCAATGGAAAGCAGGCTGCATAGGGCGCAGACACTGCCCAGCTGGTTTTGCATTCCCCGAGTCTGTTACAGACCCGGGAAACACGAAAGCAGACAGTGTCTGGGCAGTGTGTTCCTTGGAGCCCAGCAGGGATGAATTAACCAATTGTAAAAGGCAAAGAAGAGCCAGTAACTGTAATGCTGTTACACTCATCCTTCCCACTCTACTTTAAGAGAGGCATGAGGCGGGAGCCATAGCTCAGTGGCAGAGAGAAAATCTTTCTCGCATGCACGAGGTCTTGTCCCTGGCACCTCCAACTAAAAGGATCGAGCAGAAAAGGTCATGTGAAGGTCTTGTCCCTGGCACCTGGAGAGCCAGTTTGGTGTAGTGGTTAAGTGTGTGGACTCTTATCTGGGAGAACCGGGTTTGATTCCCCCACTCCTCCACTTGCAGCTGCTGGAATGGCCTTGGGTCAGACATAGCTCTCTTATCTGGGAGAACCGGGTTTGATTCCCCACTACTCCACTTGCAGCTGCTGGAATGGCCTTGGGTCAGACATAGCTCTCTTATCTGGGAGAACCGGGTTTGATTCCCCACTCCTCCACTTGCAGCTGCTGGAATGGCCTTGGGTAAGCCAGAGCTCTGGCAGAGGTTGTCCTTGAGAGGGCAGCTGCTGTGAGAGCCCTCTCCAGCCCCACCCACCTCACAGGGTGTCTGTTGTGGGGGAGGAAGGTAAAGGAGATTGTGAGCCGCTCTGAGACTCTTCGGAGTGGAGGGCGGGATATAAATCCAATATCTTCTTCTACCTCCAGCTAAAAGGATCAGGTAGTATTCTCACAACGTTTATTGTTTAATCTCAGAATTTTTTTAAAAAAATTAAAATGTGAAATTAAAAACTGTACGTTAAAAATGTAAATAGTTCCAAGTTTCTTCATTTCTCCTACAATTCTGCTTTTTTCAAAAAAAATTTCGGGGGGGGTGTGTGTGTGCTAGTGGGGAGCTTGCCTAGGGCACCAAAAACCCTAACACCGGCCCTGCACCCTCTACTCTGAATCTCAGAGCGGTCACAATCTCCTTTACCTCCCCCCACCCCTACACACACGCCCAACAGACACCCTGTGAGGTAGGTGAGGCTGAGAGAGCCCGGACAGCAGCTGCCCTTTCAAGGACAACTCTGTGTGAGAGAAAACAAAATCTCTTTACTGGAGGAAGTGCTAAGGTTGCCAACTTTCAGGTGGGGCCTGGGGATCTCCTGGAATGTCAACTGATTTCTAGCCTCCCCTGAAGGTAGTTTTGCCAGGTCTGTGTTGGAAAATACCTGGAGATTTTGGGAGTAGATCCAGGAGAGGGTGGGGGAAGGGAGGGGTCTTAGCATGGTACAGGGCCAAAGCGTCCACAGCCTTTTCCTCCAGGGGAGCTGATCTCTGCCGGCTGGAGATAAGTTTAAAAAGCGGGAGATCTCCAGGTCCCACCTGGAGTCTGTGCAACCCAAAAGAGAAACGCGGAAAAATAGAGCCGGGGGGGGGGGGGGAGCCAAAAAGCCTCTGCGCTAACCAGCCTCACAAATGAAATACATATACAAATTCTTATGAAAAATAATAAATTTCTTAAAACCAAGACATACAAATGGTAGTGCGTGTAAACAAGAACACCTGTCACCCCCGTTCCCAAAGTCTCTTCACGATGCTGTCAAAGCAAACTCTTCAATCAGAACACCACATTTTCAGCATAGCATCTCTCCAATATACCCTCTAAGTTTCAAGATGATTGGACCAAAAACCTTCTTTCTAATGGAGGGGAGGCATTTAAGAAGAAGAAGAAGAAGAAGAAGAAGAAGAAGAAGATATTTGATTTATATCGCACCCTCCACTCCAAAGAGTCTCAGAGCGGCTCACAATCTCCTTTACCTTCCTCCCCCACAACAGACACCCTGTGAGGTAGATGAAGATATTGGATTTATATCCCGCCCTCCACTCCGAAGAGTCTCAGAGCGGCTCACAATCTCCTTTCCCTTCCTCCCCCACAACAGACACCCTGTGAGGTAGATGAAGATATTGGATTTATATCCCGCCCTCCACTCCGAAGAGTCTCAGAGCAGCTCACAATCTCCTTTCCCTTCCTCCCCCACAACAGACACCCCGTGAGGTAGATGAAGATATTGGATTTATATCCCGCCCTCCACTCCGAAGAGTCTCAGAGTGGCTCACAATCTCCTTTCCCTTCCTCCCCCACAACAGACACCCTGTGAGGTAGATGAAGATATTGGATTTATATCCCGCCCTCCACTCCGAAGAGTCTCAGAGCGGCTCACAATCTCCTTTCCCTTCCTCCCCCACAACAGACACCCTGTGAGGTAGATGAAGATATTGGATTTATATCCAGCCCTCCACTCCAAATCTCAGAGTCTCAGAGTGGATCACAATCTCCTTTCCCTTCCTCCCCCACAACAGACACCCTGTGAGGTGGGTGGGGCTGGAGAGGGCTCTCCCAGCAGCTGCCCTTTCAAGGACAACCTCTGCCAGAGCTCTGGCTGACCCAAGGCCATTCCAGCAGCTGCAAGTGGAGGAGTGGGGAATCAAACCCGGTTCTCCCAGATAAGAGAGCTCTGGCTGACCCAAGGCCATTCCAGCAGGTGCAAGTGGAGGAGTGGGGAATCAAACCCGGTTCTCCCAGATTTATTTATTTATTTTATTTATTACTTTATATTTATATCCCGCCCTCTCCGCAAGCGGACTCAGGGCGGCTTACAATATCATAAAAACAATCAATTTCATAAAACATATAAAACCATAATACATTTATCAGGTTAAAAACTATTACGATATCTCAGTCTAGTCTGGCGGTATTAGGTTCTGACTATGACCACCAGCTTCTGTAGGATGTCCGGGTGGCAGCCCATTTTCAGTCAACCAGAAAAGCCTGCCTGAACAGTTCGGTCTTACAGGCCCTGCGGAACGCCGACAAATCCCGCAGGGCCCTTATAGCTTCTGGGAGGGTGTTCCAGAGTTCTGGTGCTGCCACCGAGAAGGCCCTAGATCTTGTTGCGGATAACCTGGCTTCTTTTGGGCCAGGGGCGGACAGCAGATTTTTTGTCCCTGATCGCAGTGCTCTCTGGGGGATATATGGGGAAAGGCGGTCCCGTAGATAGGCAGGTCCCTGACCATAAAGGGCTTTAAAGGTTAATACCAACACCTTGAAGCGAACTCGGAACACAACAGGCAACCAGTGCAGCTCTCTCAGCACTGGCTGAATGTGCTCCCGTTGTGGTAGCCCCATTAACAGCCGCGCCGCAGCGTTCTGCACTAGTTGTAGTCTCCGGGTTAGCGTCAGGGGTAGCCCCATGTAGAGAGCATTACAGTGATCTATTCTTGAGGTGACCGTAGCACCTCAGCACACTTAACCACTATACCAAACTGGCTCTCCAGGGAAAGTGTGCTGTCCTTTTAAACGTGATGGCCAGAACTCCCTTTGGAGTTCAATTATGTTTGTCACAACCTTGCTCCTGGCTCCACCCCCAAAGTCTCCTGGCTCCACCCCCAAAGCCCCCCTACTGCCTGCACCTCCCTGCTAAGAAATCTTGGACATTGATTTGTCTTTGAGCGACTTTGGGTATGGGTTTTGTCGGGTTTTTGATGCCATTTCACTTCCTGTTGTCATGAGTTAATTAAGTGTTTGTATATGCATGCTGATGTTTAGCCAGTGAGTCGGTAGAGCCAATGAGAGTGTCTGCACGTACTTCCCGCCAAGGCTAGGTGTCAATATGCATAGTGACCATTGAGGGAGAGCCCTAATAGGCTAATCCATATATTTGGGTGGTGGTCTAGGGGAAAACATTTGGTCAGTTTTATTGCCCTTTGTGTTAAGCCCTTAGATCTCCGTGCAGTTGAAGTTAGAACTCGAGAGAGAGAGTCGAGATGTAGACTAGAAGCTAGATAGGATACTGAATCTGGGGCTCTGGGGGGGGCTGTTTTTTGAGGTAGAGGCACCAAATTTTCAGTATAGCATCTAGTGCCTCTCCCCAAAATACCCCCCAAGTTTCAAAACGATTGGACTAGGGGGTCCAATTCTATGAGCCCTCAAAGAAGGTGCCCCTATCCTTCATTATTTCCTATGGAAGGAAGGCGTTGAAAAGGTTAAATGTGATGGCCAGAACTTCCCTTTGGAGTTCACTTATGCTTGTCACAACCTTGAACTTGGCTCCACCCCTAATGTCTCCTGGCTCCACCCCCAAAGTCTCCTGGCTCCACTCCCAAAGTCCCCAGATATTTCTTAAATTGGACTTGGCAACCATACTCTGAATGCTGTCTAACCCGCTTTTAAGAAGCACATAAATTTCCCAAATATGGTTCTTTGATTTCCTGCGCATTACCTTGCAGGATACGGGGCAATCTGGGCCTGGTGAGGCCAGCCTGACAGGGGAAAAGTCTGGTTTCTAACGGAAAAATCTGTTTTGCTTGGCAAAGGCTGTCTCTGCCTGAACCCCGGCTCTGAAGTGTGGCTCACCCCTGGCATAAAAACCTCGCCCGCTTGTTCCACAGTGACCTCACGCCGAGGTCTCTGAGGTGATTTCCCTGCATCGTAAACCGCTGCTTCGGGCCTGTGGTTTTGGGGACGGTGTGTCAGCACCGTGTTTCGTGGTTAGTCAAGTGTGAGCGCCGTCTCCGGAGGTTTGTTCAGAAACCCACGAGAGACCTGCCCGCTATGAGGCACTGCAGAGAAGGATGCTGCTGCATGAATCAGGGCTTGCGAGGAGGTTTACGAGAGCTGGGGGGTCAGCAGAGGGTGAAAGTGTAGAGGACAGGGGAAGGCAATGGCAAACCACCCCGTCAAAAGTCTGCCGTGAAAACGCTGTGAAAGCAACGTCACCCCAGAGTCGGAAACGACTGGTGCTTGCACAGGGGACCTTTCCGTTCCTAGTTAAAGCTGCAGTACTGCAGTCCTAAGCTCTGCTCACGACCTGAGTTCGATCCCTGGTGGAAGCTGGGTTTTCAGGTAGCCGGCTCGAGGTTAGCCTTCTATCCTTCCGAAGTCGGTAAAATGAGTCCCCAGCTTGCTGGGGTGAAAGCGTAGATGACTGGAGAAGGCAATGCCAAACCACCCCGTCAAAAGTCTGCCGTGAAAACGCTGTGAAAGCAACGTCACCCCAGAGTCGGAAACGACTGGTGCTTGCACAGGGGACCTTTCCGTTCCTAGTTAAAGCTGCAGTACTGCAGTCCTAAGCTCTGCTCACAACCTGAGTTCGATCCCCGGTGGAAGCTGGGTTTTCAGGTAGCCGGCTCGAGGTTGACTCAGCCTTCCATCCTTCTGAAGTCAGTAAAATGAGTCCCCAGCTTGCTGGGGTGAAAGCGTAGATGACTGGAGAAGGCAATGCCAAACCACCCCGTCAAAAGTCTGCCGTGAAAACGCTGTGAAAGCAACATCACCCCAGAGTCGGAAACGACTGGGGCTTGCACAGGGGACCTTTCCTTTCCTTTCCCTCTGTTGCATGGGGATGAGGACTTGAATTTAAGGCTTCCGGGTGGAACCTAGAGATTTCTCGTTTTTGCAACTGATCTCCAGCTGGCAGAGATCAGCTTTCCTGGAGAAAATGGCTGCTTTTAAGGGGGGACTCTAGGGCACTGGATCCCGCTGAGGCCCTTCCGCTCTCCAAACCCCGCCCTCTCCTGAATATCCAGGTATCTTCCAACACTAGGGTTGCCAGCCTCCAGGAGAGGCCTGGAGATATCCTGCTTTTGCAATTGATCTCCAGCTGGCAGAGATCAGCTCTCTTGGAGAAAATGGCTGCTTTTAAGAGCAGACTCTGCAGCCTTGTACCATGCTGAAGCCCCTCCCCTCCCCAAACCCCACCCTCTCCCAGATCCACCCCCAAAGTCTCCAGGTATTTTCCAGCACAGACCTGGCCAGTTTGGTGTAGTGGTTAAGTGTGCGGACTCTTATATGGGAGAACCGGATTTGATTCCCCACTCCTCCACTTGCAGCTGTTGGAATGGCCTTGGGTTAGCCATAGCTCTGGCAGAGGTTGTCCTTGAAAGGGCAGCTGCTGTGGGAGTCCTCTCAGCCCCACCCATCTCACAAGGTGTCTGTTGTGGGGGGAGAAGACATAGGAGATTGTAAGCCGCTCTGAGTCTCTGATTCAGAGAGAAGGGCAGGGTATAAATCTGCAATTCTTCTTCTTCATATTGAGGATGGGGTGGAATTGTTTTCTGTGGCTCCAGAAAGTAGGACCAGAACCAATGAGTTGAAATTAAATTAAAAGAGTTTCCGGCTCAACATTAGGAAAAACTTCCTGACCGTTAGAGCAGTTCCTCAGTGGAACAGGCTTCCTCGGGAGGTGGTGGGGTCTCCTTCCTGGGAGGTTTTTCAACAGAAGTTAGATGGCCCTCTGACAGCAATGGAGATATTCAGTGCTGCATTAAATCCCGTGGAGCCTCTAGGCAGTCAAAATCTGGGGCGGGGCCTTCCAAATAATCTAGGGTTGCCAAGTCCAATTCAAGAAATATCTGGGGACTTTGGGGGTGGAGCCAAGATCAAGGCTGTGACAAGCATAATTGAACTCCAAAGGGAGTTCTGGCTATCACATTTAAAGGGACAGCACACCTTTCAATTCCTTACTTACATAGGAAATAATGAAGAATAGGGGCACCTTCTTTTGGGGCTCATAAAATTGGACCCACTGGTCCAAACTTTTTGAAACTTGGGGGATATTTTGGGAAAGAGGCACTAGATGCTATACTGAAAATCTGGTGCCTCTACCCTAAAAAACAGCCCCCCCCCAGAGCCCCATATACCCGCGGATCAATTCTCCATGATTTTCGATGGGAATAAATCTCCCTAGGGAATAATAGAGTTCCCAGAAGACATTTTCCTCCCCTCCCCCCGCTTTCTGACGACCCTGAAGCGGGGGGAGGGCCCATCCAGTCCAACACTCTGTGTCACATAAGAGAAGCCATGTTGGATCAGGCCAATGCCCCATCCAGTCTAACACTCTGGTCGTTTTCGCACTCACCTCCAGCCGGTGCGACCCCCCTCTTCACTGCGCAGGAACTGCACAGATTTCGCACTAAATGCCGCAGAGCAGCCTTTTGCGCCGGAAACTCCCGTCGCAAAAGCCGCTCAAACGTAAATCGCCAAAAAGCAGTTTGGCGTTTGAGCGGCTTTTGCGCCGGGAGTTTCCGGCGCAAAAGGCTGCTCCGCAGCATTTAGTGCGAAATCCGCGCAGATCCTGCGCGGTGAAGAGGGGGGTCGCGCCGGCTGGAGGTGAGTGCGAAAACGACCTCTATGTCACATAAGAGAAGCCATGTTGGATCAGGCTAATGGCCCATCCAGTCCAACACTCTGTGTCACATAAGAGAAGCCATGTAGGATCAGGCCAACGCCCGATCCAATCCAACACTGTGTCACATAAGAACATAAGAGAAGCCTTGTTGGATCAGGCCAATGGCCCATCCAGTCTAACACTCTGTGTCACATAAGAGAAGCCATGTAGGATCAGGCCAATGCCCCATCCAATCCAACACTGTGTCACATAAGAACATAAGAGAAGCCATGTTGGATCAGGCCAATGGTCCATCCAGTCCAACACACACACAAACATACACTATGGCTAATAGCCACTGATGGACCTCTGTTCCATATTTTTATCCAATCCCCTCTTAAAGCTGGCTATGCTTGTAGCCACCACCACCTCGAGCTGCAGTGAATTCCACATGTTAATCACCCTTTGGGTGAAGAAAGACTTCCTTTTATCCATTTTAACCTGTCTGCTCAGCAATTTCATCGAATGCCCACGAGTTCTTGTGTTGTGAGAAAGGGAGAAAAGTACTTCTTTCTCTACTTTCTCCATCCCTTGCATTATCTTGTAAACCTTTATCATGTCACCCCGCAGTCGACGTTTTCGCAAGCTAAAGAGCCCCAAGCGTTTTAACCATTCTTTATAGGGAAAGTGTTCCAACCCTTTAATCATTTTAGTTGTCCTTTTCTGGACTTTCTCCAATGCTCTAATATCCTTTTTGAGGTGCGGCGACCAGAACTGCACACAGTACTCCAAATGAGACCGCACCATCGATTTATACAGGGGCATTATGATACTGGCTGATTTGTTTTCAATTCCCTTCCTAATAATTCCCAGCATGGCGTTGGCCTTTTTTATTGCAATCGCACACTGTCTTGACATTTTCAGTGAGTTATGTACCACGACCCCAAGATCTCTCTCTTGGTCAGTCTCTGCCAGTTCACAACGCATCAACTTGTATTTGTAGCTGGGATTCTTGGCCCCAATGTGCATTACTTTGCACTTGGCCACAATGAACCTCATCTGCCACATTGACGCCCACTCACCAGCCTCAACAGATCCCTTTGGAGTGCCTCACAATCCTCTCTGGTTCTCACCACCCTGAACAATTTAGTGTCCTCTGCAAACTTGGCCACTTCACTGCTTATTTCCAACTCCAGATCATTAATGAACAAGTTAAAGAGCATGGGACCCAATACTGAGCCCTGCGGCACCCCACTGCTTACTGTCCTCCACTGCGAAGACTGCCCATTTATACTCACTCTCTGCTTCCTATTAATTAGCCAGTTTTTTATCCACAAGAGGATCTGTCCTTTTACTCAATGACTCTCGAGCTTACTAAGGAGCCCTTGATGGGGAACTTTATCAAAAGCTTTCTGGAAGTCAAGGTAAACAACATCTATTGGGTCCTCTTTGTCCACATGCTTGTTCACCCCTCAAAGAAATGTAACAGGTTAGTGAGGTTCTTCCATTACAGAACCCATGCTGAGTTTTCCTCAATAACTCGTGTTCATCAATGTGCCTACTCATTCTGTCCTTGATTATGGTTTCTACCAACTTTCCAGTATTGAAGTCAGACTGACAGGCCTGTAATTTCCTGGATCTCCTCTGGAACCCTTTTTAAAGATGGGGGTGACATTTGCTACCTTCCAGTCCTCAGGAACTGAGGCAGATTTCAATGAAAGATTACATATTTTTGTCAGGAGATCCACAAGTTCAACTTTGAGTTTTTTCAGAACTCTTGGATGTATGCCATCCAGACCTGATAACTTATTAGTTTTTAATTTGTCAATCAGTTGTAGGACCTCCTCTCTTGTCACCTCAATCTGACTCAGGTCTTTCAACACCCCTTCCAAAATTAGTGGTTCTGGAGCGGGCAAACACTTCTCATCTTCCACAGTGAAGATGAGGCAAAAAATGCATTCAGCTTCTCAGTCATTTCCCTGAACTCCTTCAGTAATCCTTTTACCCCTTGGTCATCCAAGGGCCCCACTGCCTCCTTGGCTGGTTTCCTGCATCTAATATATTTGAAGAAATTTTTATTGTTGGTCTTTATGTTTTTTGCAATATGCTCCTCATAGTCCCTTTTTGCCTGTCTGATCACAGTCTTGCATTTGATTTGCCACAACCTGTGTTCCCTTTTATTAATCTCACTTGGACTAGCTTTCCACCACTTAAACGGGTCCTTCTTACCTATTACTTTGTTTGTTAACCATGCAGGTTTTTTCTTATACCTGTTTGTGCCTTTCCTAATTTGTGGTATATATTTTATCTGAGCTTCTAGGATTGTAGTTTTAAATAGCCTCCAAGCTTCCCCAAGGGTTTTGACCGTATTTACCTTTCCTTTCAGTTTCCTCTTCACATGCCTCCTCATCTCAGAGAATTTACCCCTTTTAAAGTTAAACGTGGTTGTGCTGGTCTTTTGGGGCAACTTCCTATTTATACAAATGGTGAAATCAATAATGTTATGATCACTGCTCCCAAGCGGTGCGATCACTTTTACATCTCTCACCAAGTCTTGGGCATTACTTAGGACCAAATCCAGGATCGCCCCACCCCTGGTAGGTTCTGTGACCATCTGCTCCATAGCACAGTCATTGAGACCATCAAGAAACCCAATCTCTTTCTCTCGACCAGAACACATATTGACCCAATCAATCTGTGGGTAGTTAAAATCACCTATTACGACACAGTTTTTACATTTAGCTGCTGTCTTTAATCCTTCCATCATATTATAATCATCCTCTATCTTTTGATTTGGTGGGCGATAACAAACTCCCATAGTTAAATTTCCTTTTGGTCCCTCTATTTTGACCCAAAGCATTTCTAGAAGGGAATCTAATTCTCTGACCTCAGTCTTACTGGACTGTATGCCCTCTCTGACATACAGAGCCACCCACCTCCAACCCTTCCCTCCCTATCCTTCCGATATAACTTATATCCAGGAATCACTGTGTTCCACTCATTCTCCTCATTCCACCAAGTTTCTGAAATTCCCACAATGTCTATGTTTTCCCCCAACACTAAACATTCCAACTCACCAATTTTACTTCGAACACTTCTAGCATTTGTATGCAAACATCTATAATTTCACAGGCAAGTTAGGCCCGCAACTTCCCCCTGCCGCCTTGAGACTTTGGCAAACAGTCCATACTGTTTGTCACCATCACAGTGGACAACTCTGATCCATTACCCAGTAGAAAAGTAACAGCTAACCCTTCATCTTTTTGAGATGAGTCCTCCCGAACCTGTCAGCTTTCCCCCAAGATTTTGTTTAAAAACTGCTCTGCCACCTGAATTTAAGCGCCAACAGCCTGGTTCCATCTGGGGACAAGTGGAGACTGTCTCTTTTGTACAGCTCCCGCTTGTTCCAGAAAGCATCCCAGTGCCTAACAAACTTAAACCCTTCCTCTCTACACCATCGTCTCATCCACACATTGAGACTTCTAATTTATGCCTGTCTCTCCAGCCCTGCACATGGAACAGGTAACACTTCTGAGAAGGCTACCTTGGAGGTCCTAACCTTAAGTCTCCTGCCTAGCAGCCTAAATTTTTCCTCTAGGACCTCATGACTGCATTTCCCCACATCGTTGGTGCCAACATGCACCACGACCACTGGCTCCTCCCCAGCACTGTCTATCAGCCTATCTACAACACACGTAATGTCCGCTACCTTCGCACCAGGCAGGCAAGTCACCATACGGTAAGTATGTGGTTTTGCCACCCAGCTGTCTACTTGCCTAAGGATCGAATCACCAACTACCAAGACCCCCGCTCTCTCCCTTCCCAGGGATGGTTCCTTGGCGCAAAAGGATTCCCGCTCACCAACTGAAGAAGAGGTCCCTTCTGAGGGCGCATTCCCCTTATCCTCAGCATGGTGCCCTTTTCCCTCTCGACCCTCACGCTCCCTGGCAGCAACGGGGCTGCCATGTTCAGAGTGGGGTTCATCTCATCCCCGAGAGTCTTCCCCGAGTGCCTAACTGACTGTCTCTGCTTCTCCAGGTCAGTCACCTCGGCCTCAAGGGTATGAACTCATTCCCTGAGGACCAGGAGCTCCTTGCATCAAGCACACATCTATCTATCCATCTATCTATCTATCTATCTATCTATCTATCTATCTATCTATCTATCTATCTATCTATCTATCATCTATCGATCAATCGATCTATCATCTATCTATCTATCTATCTATCTATCTATCTATCTATCTATCTATCTATCTATCTATCTATCTATCTATCATCTATCTGTCTGTCTGTCTGTCATCTATCTATCTATCATCTATCTATCTGTCTGTCATCTATCTATCTGTCTGTCTGTCTGTCTGTCATCTATCATCTATCTATCTGTCTGTCTATCATCTATCTGTCTGTCTATCTATCTATCTATCTATCTATCATCTATCAATCTATCATCTGTCTGTCTCTCTCTCTGTCTCTCTGTCTGTCTGTCCGTCGTATTTTTCACTCGTGCTCAAAACGTAGTGTCAGCTGTAGGACAATAGGCGCCGTTCATTGCAGGGCGGTGGGGGGGGGGGAGAGATGTTTTCATTTCAGTCTTCCAAAGGAATCGTGGCTGCTTATCTTTCCCAAAACTAACTGGCGAAAGGCCAGGCATCGTGGGCCAATGTTTACGCTTCTCCTCGGAGAGAAAGATGCCGCTCTCCAACAGGAATGCAGAAAGAGTCCAGAGAATGGTTTACAGATATCTGCGTACAGAACAGCACATTAACATCTGCGCACAAGCCTTTGAGTTTTGTTTTTTTTAAAAAACAGCAATTCCAATATGAGGAATTGCTATGGATAGTGTTCCCCCAACACGAGGCATTCCTTTCGGGACCTGCACCGTGATCCCAAGCAGCGTGACAGTCAAATCACTTCAACTGCCCTTGTCTCAAACGAGGGTTGCCAAGTCCAATTCAAGAAATATCTGGGGGTTTGGGGGGAGGAGCCAGGAGACATTGGGGGCGGAGCCAGGAGCAAGGGTGTGACAAGCACAATTGAACTCCAAGGGAGTTCTGGCCATTCACATTGAAAGGGACAGCACACCTTTTAAATGCCTTCCTTCCATAGGAAATAATGAAGGATAGGGGCACCTTCTTTGGGGGCTCATAGAATTGGACCCCGGGGTCCAATCTTTTTGAAACTTGGGGGGTATTTTGGGGAGAGGCACTAGATGCTATACTGAAAAGTTGGTGCCTCTACCTCAAAAAACAGCCCCCCCAGAGCCCCAGATACCCGCAGATCAATTCTCCATGATTTTCTATGGGAATAAATCTCCATAGGGAATAATAGAGTTCCCAGCAGACATTTCCCTCCCCTCCCCCTGCTTTCTGACGACCCTGAAACGGGGGAAGGGCCTTGAAACCGGGAGATCCCCTGCTCCCACCTGGGGATTGGCAACCCTAGAGTTGCGCTATTCTCTCTGTTTCACATAGTGCTTCAACGAGCTGCATAAACAATTATAAGCTTTAAACATCATTCATAAAAATACATGAATACTTCCAATAGTTATAAAACTACTTACAAACCTTCAAGAGTGCATTACTAAAAATTTTTCCTAGGAAAGCAACTTTTCAATATTCTTAGAGATGTAATCGACACTGATTACAAGAAATCACATGATTATATGTAAAACATTACAGTGTTCTTTAAAGTTACAGACAACCAACAGAACAGTACAAAAAAATCTTTAATGCATGACAGTTTAAAGAAAACACAAAAGTAGGGTTGCCAAGTCCAATTAAAGAAAAATCTGGGGACTTTGGGGGTGGAGCCAGGAGACTTTGGGGGTGGAGCCAGGAACAAGGATGTGACAGGCATAATTGAACTCCAAGGGAGTTCTGGCCATCACATTTAAAGGGACAGCACGCCTTTTAAAATGCCTTTCTTCCATAGGAAATAACTAAGGATAGGGGCACCATCTTTTGGGGCTCATAGAATTGGTCCAATATTTTTGAAACTTGGGGGGGTATTTTGGGGAGAGGCACTAGCTGCTATACTAAAAATCTGGTGCCTCTACCTCAAAAAATAGCCCCCCCCAGAGCCCCCAATACCCATGGATCAATTCCCTATTATTCTCTATGGGAATCGTTCTCCATAGGGAATAATAGAGTGCCTAGAAGACATTTCCCCCCCCCACGCTTTCTAAAGGGGGGGCTCCATACCAGGGAATCCCCCCTCCCTGCCCCCTCCCTCTCTCACACACACACACACAAATACTTACCATACTTGGTCTTCTTCCAGCAGAATTTGCTCGCTGTGAAAACGAAAGCAAGCTGCACAGGAAAAGAAAGGGAGGGGCCGTTCCTGTTTCCTGTGCAGCCTTAAAGGGACACTTTTTAAAAACGGATCCCAAGCTGTAAAACAACATGATGCCTACAGGTATGTTCTCTCTCCCCCCGCCCCCAGATTTTTTAAGAGCAAGGGAGGAGGCTGAAAATTCGGGGGTCCCCCGCCAGGGCGGGAGGGTTGGGAAGCCTACACAAAAGGTCCCAGTCGTTATTTAACCCATTTGGCATTAAGGTTTGGAGTTTAAAAATCCAGCGCATTTCTTGTCTAAGAAGCCGCTTGTTCCATGTAACACAACTAAACATGTTTTTCCTTGTAGCCAATTGGGGAACCTTTCAATTACAAAAAAACTCATGTATTTCTTGTAGAAAGCTAATACCATTTAAGGGCCCATCATAAGCCTCTATCGTACGTGCAATCATAAAACCACAATGGGAACCCACTCGACTTGACCTGACGCGTTTCGACCTAGTCTTCTTCAGAGGTCAGAAAGGTAAGTACACTTATCGGCTCATAGCACAGAATAGAATAAAACAACAGAACAGTGCTGGACCACAAGGAAATTTAATGAAGTGACAAAGGCTTAAAGACATTCTTGAGGCCTCTTATTCTACAGCCTTATGTTTTAATTAAGGGCATACATATTGCACCCAGTGTCTTATTGTATGCTGCATGATACAGAATTTCTCAAGATAGGTGTAAGATCAGAGCCAAAGTGCCGAGAGTTAAGTGTTAGGGTCATTAAATTTCCTTGTTCTGTTGTTTTATTCTATTCTGTAGTATGAGCCAATATGTATACTTACCTTTCTGACCTCTGAAGGAGACCAGTCTAGGTCGAAACGCGTCAGGTCAAGTTGAGTAGGTTCCCATTGTGGTTTTATGATTGTATGTAAAATAGAGACTTATGATGGGCTCTTAAATGGTTTTAGCTTCCTACAATAAATACAGGTATGTCAGTTTATGATTTATTTTACAGGGGTTTTTTTTAATGTTTGCCCCTTTAATTTGCATATTAACCTTTCAGGTTTCTTACTCCAGTTTTTGGGTTAAGTTTCTTTCCCTTCTTTGTTTTTCCTTAAAGAGTCCAGGCTCATGACAACCGGAGCCGGGGCCTTTTCTGTTGTAGCCCCAAGCTGGTGGAACGAGCTCCCTGAAGAGGTTAGGGCTCACACAGTTCCACAGGGCCTGTAAGATGGCGCCCTTCCACCAGGCATTTGCAAAGTAAGATCAAAGGCTACAACAGACTGTGAAACATCTGGACCACCTCCAACATGTTAATCACCTCCCAAAGGGTGATTAACATGTGGGATTCACTGCCACAGGAGGTGGTGGCAGCCACAAGCATGGCCACCTTCAAGAGGGGTTTAGATAAAAATATGGAGCAGAGGTTCATCAGTGGCTATTAGCCACAGTGTGTGTATATATATAAAAAAAATTTGGCCACTGTGTGACACAGAGTGTTGGACTGGATGGGCCATTGGCCTGATCCAACATGGCTTCTCTTATGTTCTTATGTGACACAGAGTGTTGGACTGGATGGGCCACTGGCCTGATCCAACGTGGCTTCTCTTATGTTCTTTTGTGACACAGAGTGTTGGACTGGAGGGGCAACTGGCCTGATCCAATGTGGCTTCTCTTATGTTCTTATGTGACACAGAGTGTTGGACTGGAAGGGCAACTGGCCTGATCCAATGTGGCTTCTCTTATGTTCTTATGTGACACAGAGTGTTGGACTGGATGGGCCATTGGCCTGATCCAACGTGGCTTCTCTTATGTCCTTATGTGACACAGAGTGTTGGACTGGAGGGGCCATTGGCCTGATCCAACATGGCTTCTCTTATGTCCTTATGTGACACAGAGTGTTGGACTGGAGGGGCCATTGGCCTGATCCAACAGGGCTTCTCTTATCTTCTTATGTGACACAGAGTGTTGGACTGGATGGGCCATTGGCCTGATCCAACATGGCTTCTCTTATGTTCTTATGTTCATGAACCTAAGATTGGTCTTTCTATAGAACACCCAGCTGGAACAGCAGAAGAGAAAATTCAAAGATCTTTATAGCACTTGAAATGCGGTTTGAAGACCTATACCGCTGAATAACTGTACTTATTGGATTGGTTTTAATGTTATTAAGTTTAATGTTTTAATGTTTTATATTGTTAAATCTAAAGGTTTTTATCTACTATTGTATGTTTTTATAAAATGTTGTTAGCCGCCCTGAGCCTGCCGAGGTGGGGAGGGTGGGATATAAATAAAATTTATTATTATTATTATTATTATTATTAAATGGTTTGATTTTTATCTTTTTATATCTTAATGTATGAGGGCCCCGTGGCGCAGAGTGGTAAAGCTGCAGTACTGCAGTCGGAGCCCTCTGATCACGACCTGAGTTCGATCCCAGCAGAAGCTGGTTCAGGTTGCCAGCTCCAGGTTGACTCAGCCTTCCATTCTTCCGAGGTCGGTCAAAGGAGTCCCCAGCTTGCTTTTAGGGGGAAAGTGCAGAGGACTGGAGAAGGCAGTGGCAAACCACCCCGTAAAAAGTCTGCCGCGAAAACATTATGAAAGCAGCGTCACCCCAAAGTTGAAAACGACTGGTGCTTGCACAGGGGACTACCTTGACCTTTACCTTTATAACTTAATGTAATTTTTTATTCCATGTATTTTCATGAACATGTAAGCTGCCCTGAGCTTACTTTCACTGGGAGGGTGGGATAGAGAATAAAATAAATAAGCAACAAGCAGGCAGACATATAAGGGTCACGCAGGGATGCCAGCCTCCAGGTGAGGCCTGGGGATCCCCCGGAATTACAGTTTATTTATTTATTTAGAAGAAGAAAAAGAGATTGGATTTATATCCCGCGCTCCACTCCGAAGAGTCTCAGAGCGGCTCACAATCTCCTTTCTCTTCCTCCCCCACAACAGACACCCTGTGAGGTAATGAAGATATTGGATTTATATCCCGCCCTCCACTCTGAAGAGTCTCAGAGCGGCTCACAATCTCCTTTCCCTTCCTCCCCCACAACAGACACCCTGTGAGGTAATGAAGATATTGGATTTATATCCCACCCTCCACTCCGAAGAGTCTCAGAGCAGCTCACAATCTCCTTTACCTTCCTCCCCCACAACAGACACCCTGTGAGGTGGGTGGGGCTGGAGAGGGCTCTCACAGCAGTTGCCCTTTCAAGGACAACCTCTGCCAGAGCTATAGCTGACCCAAGGCCATTCCAGCAGGTGCAAGTGGAGGAGTGGGGAATCAAACCCGGTTCTCCCAGATAAGAGTCTGCACACTTAACCACTATACCAAACTGGCTCTCCAACAAATGGGTGGACTGAAAGGCATTTGAATCTGCTTATTTATTTATTTATTGCATTTATATCCCACCCTCCCCAGATGGGCTCAGGGCGGCCCAGAAGACAGAGTAGAGTTGCCAATCCCCAGTTGGGGGCAGGGGATCCCCCCGGTTTGGAGGCCCTCCCCCTGCTTTAAGGTTATCAGAGAGCAAGGGTGGAGAATGTCTGCTGGGCACACCATTATACCCCGTGGAGACTGATTCTCATAGGGTACAATGGAAAATTGATCTATGGGTATCTGGGGCTCTGGGGGGGGCTGTTTTTGGAGGCACCAAATTTTCAGCATAGCGTCCGGTGACTCTCCTCAAAATACCCCCCCCCCCAAGTTTCAAAAATATAGGACCAGGAGGTCCAATTCTAAGAGCCCCCCAGGAAAGCCCCCCTCTCCTTCATTATTGCCAAATGGAGGGAAGGCATTTAAAAGGTGTGCGGTCCCTTTAAATGCGATGGCCAGAATTCCCTTTGGAGTTCAACGATGCTTGCCACGCCCTTGCTCCTGGCTCCATCCCCCAAAGTCTCCTGGCTCCACCCCCAAAGTCCCCAGATATTTCCTGAGTCGGACCTGGCAATCCTAGCACAGTGGTAGGGCAATCCCCCTGAATGAATGAATGAATGAATGAATGAATGAATGAATGAATGAATGAATGGACCTCTTTGGGGACCAGATGGAAGCCGAGCAGGCAGCTGGAGTTGTGTGTTTCTCTGCTTCCATGGTTATCTGCTAGGATATTTGTAAATACTGCAACTCCAGCGAGTCTCCAAAGGCTCCTTTGTCCAGGGGGAAAGGGAAGCCCACAGTGCAGCCCCCCAGCAGCCCTCCCTGCCTGAAGACGTGGGGACGATGAAAACACATCACTGGGGCTTCGGTCCAGCCCAACAGCTGTGAACGGCCCTCGCTGGGGAGAGTGGGGATCACGGAGCGAGATCTTTTGCCTTGTGAAAGTTGGCCCTGAGGAAAAGGAGAATGCATCGCCAGGAAGTTCTGCCAGACCGAGAACGGTCTTTCAAGCGAAGTGTATTCTCAAGGGGTGGGTTGGGATAGAGTGAGCTTTTAGGAGACGGAGACTAAGAGGTCAGACAGAGGCCTTTTGCCCCCTCTGAAAATGTGGATATATCCCTGCAGGGGCTCAGGGCCAGGGCATTTTTTGGTAGACAAAGCCCAGCAGGAACTCATTTGCATACTAGGCCACTCCCCCTGACATCACCATGGTTCTACACGGGGCTTTTTATAGGAAGAAAGCCCAGCAGGAACTTATTTGCATATTAGGCCACACACCCCTGACACCACCATGGTTTCGCACGGGGCTTTTTTGTCGGGAAAGGTCCAGCAGGAACTCATTTGTATATTAGGCCACACCCCCTGGCATCATCATTGTTTCGCACAGGGCTTTTTTGCAGAAAAAGCTTAGCAGGAACAACACACACACACAGTGGCTAATAGCCACTGATGGACCTCTGCTCCATATTTTTATCTAATCCCCTCTGGAAGCTGTCTATGCTTGTGGCCGCCACCACCTCCTGTGGCAGTGAATTCTACATGTTAATCACCCTTTGGGTGAAGAAGTACCTCCTTTTATCCGTTCTAACCCAACTGCTCAGCAATTTCATCGAATGCCCATGAGTTCTTGTATTGTGAGAAAGGGAGAAAAGGACTCCTTTCTCTACCTTCACCATCCCATGCATCATCTTGTCAACCTCTCTCATGTCACCCCGCAGTTTTCACACTGGGCTTTTTTCACACAGGGCTTTTTTGTAGGGAAAAACCCCCAGCAGGGGCTCATTTGCATATTAGGCCACACCCCCTGATGCCTAGCCAACCAGAACTGCATTCCAGCTCCAAAAAACAGCCCTCCTCTTGGCAAACAGTGAACGCCGCACAACTCCTTTCCCTTTCTGATGGTGGTCTACTTTGTGGCCTGCGGGAGCAAAAGTTTTCTGCGGACAAGGCTCGCTGCAGAGAGGGCAGATGCCCGTTCGGATCCTTAGTGGGAGACCCGCATCTGGTTCCAGTCATGGAAACTTGACGGGGTTCAGGGGCACGGCGCATGACTCAGCAGCTGGTGTAAGGAGGGATTGGGGGAAGAGACAGCCAGGCTAGAGAGGCAGTTACTTTTGCTCAGGGAGGCTTGCCAAGTCCAATTCAAGAAATATCTGGGTGGGGTCTTTGGGGGTGGAGCTAGGAGACTTTGGGGGTGGAGCCAGGAGGTTTTGGAGGTGGAGCCAGGAGCAAGGGTGTGACAAGCATCATTGAACTCCGAAGGGAGTTGTGGCCATCACATTTAAAGGGACCGCACACCTTTTAAAGGCCTTCCCTCCATTAGAAATAATGAAAGATAGGGGCATCTTCTTTCAGGCTCCTAGCATTGGACCCCCTAGTCCAATCCTTTTGAAACTTGGCGGGTATTTTGAACTCCGACGTTCGGTCATGCTTGTCACACCCTTGCTCCTGGCTCCACCCCCAACATCTCCTGGCTCCACCCCCAAAGTTCCCCGATATTTCTTGAATTGGACCCGGCAACTCTAGTAACAAGACTCTTCCCCTGACCCTGGGCCCACAAAATGTAGCATCGCAGCTGCGAAGTGCAAGGTCTGGGGGTGGTTGCACTGTGTGACTGTCTGTCGAAGGGGAGGGAGAGGAAAATGCCCTTTTTGGAAATGTAAGATCTAAGAAAAGCAAACATGTCTGGAAATAGAAAGAATCAGTCTGGGAAACGGGACTTCGCAGCGAGGATCTCACTTCCTGGTACCCTGTTGGTTATCTGCTTTGAAGACACAAAAGGACAGCTATTTATTGACGCTTGATTTACGACTCCGGTTGATTTTTCAGAAGTTATTTATACAGCCCGTTTTGGCATCTTCTCCAACCCAAACAAGGAGCGTGCTGGGCTCGGAAATATGACGTGAACTCAGACTGGAATGCCAAAGGGATTTGGCACCGCAGTCGGCAGACGCAAAGCCCCAAGACGCCATGAGTTACCCGAAGTCCAAAGGCAGGGATGTCCTGTCTTACAAGCTCTGGGTTTGTTTTAGAGTGCCAGTTTGGTGTAGTGGTTACGTGTGCGGACTCTTATCCGGGAGAACCGGGTTTGATTCCCCACTCCTCCACTTGCAGCTGCCGGAATAGCCTTGGGTTAAGCCACAGCTAACGCAGGAGTTGTCATTGAAAGGGCAGCTTCTGGGGGAGCTCTCTCAGCCCCACCCACCTCACAGGGTGTCCGTTGTGGGAGAGGAGTTGTCGTTGAAAGGGCAGCTTCTGGGGGAGCTCTCTCAGCCCCACCCACCTCACAGGGTGTCCGTTGTGGGAGAGGAGTTGTCATTGAAAGGGCAGCTTCTGGGGGAGCTCTCTCAGCCCCACCCACCTCACAGGGTGTCCGTTGTGGGAGAGGAGTTGTCATTGAAAGGGCAGCTTCTGGGGGAGCTCTCTCAGCCCCACCCACCTCACAGGGTGTCTGTTGTGGGAGAGGAGTTGTTGTTGAAAGGGCAGCTTCTGGGGGAGCTCTCTCAGCCCCACCCACCTCACAGGGTGTCTGTTGTGGGAGAGGAGTTGTCGTTGAAAGGGCAGCTTCTGGGGGAGCTCTCTCAGCCCCACCCACCTCACAGGGTGTCCGTTGTGGGAGAGGAAGATAAAGGAGACTGTGAGCCGCTCTGAGACTCTGAGATTCGGAGTAGAGGGCAGGATATAAATCCAGTATCATCATCACAATCATCACCAGCACCACCAGCACCTCCTCCTCTTTTTCTTCTTGCCATTATTATCTTCTTCTTTTTGTATTTCCAGCTGTTGAGGTAGTTAACATCACATCCGCATACCATAGAGTTTCTGGCCATTCCTGGAGCGACCCTCTACCACATCTCCCTCCCCCCCTCCCGCTTTCTGATGACCCGGACGTGGGGGGAGGGCCTCCAAACCGGGGGATCCCCTGGCCCCACCTGGGGATTGGCAACCCTATTGCATCGCCAAGTCTAGTGTGGTTCTTTTGAATATGCCTGCACCACTGAATGAGCTCCTCTTCTCTGGATCCCGGGCCTGCTAGGGTAGTGGGGATGCCAGGGGGGCCTTTAGAATGACAGTTCATCTCCAGACAACAGCGATTGGCTCCCCTGGAGAAAATGGATGCTTTGGAGGGCAGGCTCTATATGGCCAAGCGTAGCTCTCCCGATGTTTTTTGCCTACAACTCCCATCAGCACCAGCCATTGGCCATGCTGGCTGGGGCTGATGAGAGTTGTAGGCAAAAAACAACTGGAGAGCTACCCTTGGCCACCCCTGCTATATGGCATATCTTTTTATGTTGGGCAATGATGCTCTGTATTCTCTGTGCTTGCAGGGGGCACAGTGGGAGGGCTTCTAGTGTCCTGGTCCCACTGGTGGACCTCCTGATGGCCTCCTGATGGCCCCTGGGGGTTTTGGCCACTGTGTGACACAGAGTGTTGGATTGGATGGGCCATTGGCCTGATCCAACATGGCTTCTCTTATGTCCTCTGTAATGTTGGTGCTTGGGGGGGGGCGGTGAGACTGGGAGGGCTTCTGCAGTCCTATCCTTCTGGTGGACCTCCTGATGGCCCCTGGGTTTTGGCCACTGTGCGACACAGAGTGTTGGACTGGAGGAGCTAGTGGCCTGATCCAACATGGATTCTCTTATGTTCTTAGGTCTGGGGAAGTGATGCTCTGTCTTCTTGGTGCTTGGAGGGTCTGAGTGGGAGGGCTTCTGGAGTTCTGGCCCCACTGATGGACCTCCTGATGGTCCCTGGGTTTTGACCACTGTGTGACATAGAGTGTTGGACCGGATGGGCCATTGGTCTGATCCATCATGGCTTCTTTTATTATCTATGGCTGTGATGCTGTGTCTTCTTGGTGCTTGGTGGGGCAACAGTGAGAGGGGTTCTGGCCCCCCAGTGGACCTCCTGATGGCCCCTGGGTTTTGGCCACTGTGTCACACAGAGTGCTGGACTAGATGGGCCAACTGGCCTGATTTAAAATGGCTTCTCTCTTATGTTCTTAACCCTTATAGGGTTGCCAACTCTGGTTTGAGACATTCCTGGAGATCTGGGGGTTGGAGTCTGGGGACGGTTCCCCGTGAGGCATATGGCCATAGATCCCACCTTCCAAAACAGCAGTTCCCTCCAGGGGGACTGATCTGTGCCAACCAGGGTTGCCAAGTCCAATTCAAGAAATATCTGGGGACTTTGGGGGTGGAGCCAGGAGACATCGGGGGTGGAGCCAGGAGCAAGGGTGTGACAAGCATAACTGGACTCCAAAGGGAGTTCTGGCCATCATATTTCCAGGGACCGCACACCTTTTTAAATGCCTTCCTTCCATAGGAAACAATGAAGGATAGGGGCACCTTCTTTGGGGGCTCATAGAATTGGACCCCCTGGTCCAATCTTTTTGAAACTTGGGGGGTATTTTGGGGAGAGGCACCGGATGCTATACTGAAAATATGGTGCCTCTACATCAAATAACAGTCCCCCCAGTGCCCTAGATACCTGCGGATCAATTCTCCATTATTTCCTATGGGAATATCTCCATAGGGAATAATGGACTTCTCAGCAGACAGTTCCTTTCCCTCCCCCCTTGCCTTCTGATGACCCTGAAGCGGGGGGAGGGCCTCCAAACTGGGGGATCCCCTGCCCCCACCTGGGGATTGGCAACCCTAGTGCAAACTAGAGATCTGTTGGAATTCTGGGAGCCCTGCAGGCCACACCTGGAGGGTGGCAACCGCAGGGCATGCCTTCCCCCCATTATTTTAAGGCGCTTTCCCCTGCCATTAAAATAACCAGCCGTCTTTACGTCATTTTTTCCCCAAACAAAACCATCCTGTGGAAAAAAAAATCTCCCAGATGGGCCGGTTGCGCAAACAAGCGCTGAAATGGCTCTCTGGCGACGGTCCTAAAAGGATATTATCATCCACTTGAAAATAAAATCCTCACAGGGCAAGAAGGCACCCCTGAACATAGATGAACATTACAAGATAATGCATGGAATGGAGAAAGTAGAGAAAGAAGTACTTTTCTCCCTTTCTCACAATACAAGAACTCGTGGGCATTCGATGAAATTGCTGAGCAGACAAGTTAAGACGGATAAAAGGAAGTACTTCTTCACCCAAAGGGTGATTAACATGTGGAATTCACTGCCACAGGAGGTGGTGGCGGCCACAAGTATAGCCACCTTCAAGAGGGGTTTAGATAAAAATATGGAGCACAGGTCCATCAGTGGCTATTAGCCACAGTGTATGTGTGTATATAACATTTTTTGCCACTGTGTGACACAGAGTGTTGGACTTGATGGGCCGTTGGCCTGATCCAACATGGCTTCTCTTATGTTCTTATGATTTTGTTTAAAGCCACAGTCCTGGGCTCTCTTCCGTGGGTGTTCAGCACCACAGGACTCAGCGGGATTTACTCCCAACTTTGCAGGGCTTTTTATGTAACAGGAACTCCTTTGCCTATTAGGCCACACACCCCTGATGTAGCCAATCCTCCTGGAGCTTACAGGGTTCTTCTTACAGGGCCTACTGTAAGCCCCAGGAGGATTGGCTACGACAGGGGGGTGTAGCCTAATATGCAAAGGAGTCCCTGCTACAAAAAATAGCCCTGCTCCCAAGCAACGTTCCTAGGGTTGCCAATCCCCAGGTGGGGGCAGGGGATCCCCTGGTTTGGAGGCCCTCCCCCTGCTTCAGGGTCATCAGAAGCGGGGGGAGGGGAGGGAAATGTCTGCTGGGAACTCTGTTATTCCCTATGGAGATTTATTCCCATAGAAAATCATGGAGAATTGATCCGTGGGTATCTGGGGCTCTGGGGGAGCTGTGTTTTAAGGTAGAGGCACCAAATTTTCAGCACAGCATCTAGTGCCTCTCCCCAAAATATCCCCCAAGTGTCAAAAGGATTGGACCAGGGGGTCCAATTCTATGAGCCCCAAAAGAAGGTGCCCCATCCTTCATTATTTCCTATAGAAGGAAGGCATTGAAAAGGTGTGCCGTCCCTTTCAATGTGAAGGCCAGAACTCCCTTTGGAGTTCAATGATGCTTGTCACAGTCTTGATCTTGGCTCCACCCCTATTGTCTCCTGGCTCCACCCCCAAAGTCCCCAGATATTTCTTAAATTGGACTTGGCAACCCTAAACGTTCCCTCTAAGCCAGGGGTGTCAAACGCTTTTGTTATGAGGGCCGGATCTGATATAAATGAGACCTTGTTGGGCCGGGCCATGCGTGTACCTATTTAAGGTTAGGTAGCAGAGAGATAAATTTTATAAAGAACACAGACAAACACAAATGTATATATATATTTAGAACTTAAAACATGTTTAAAACATTAGCACTCATTGGTCTTAAAGATGCTTTCTTTGTATTTCTCCCACGGGAACCGGGGAATTGGGCAAAGGAAGCTCTGGCTCATAAGAACATAAGAACATAAGAGAAGCCCTGTTGGATCAGGCCAACGGCCCATCAAGTCCAACACTCTGTGTCACATAAGAACATAAGAGAAGCCCTGTTGGATCAGGCCAACGCCCCCTCCAGTCCAACACTCTGTGTCACATAAGAACATAAGAGAAGCCATGTTGGATCAGGCCAAGGGCCCCTCCAGTCCAACACTCTGAGTCACATAAGAACATAAGAGAAGCCATGTTGGATCAGGCCAAGGGCCCATCCAGTCCAACACTCTGTGTCACATAAGAACATAAGAGAAGCCCTGTTGGATCAGGCCAACGGCCCATCAAGTCCAACACTCTGTGTCACATAAGAACATAAGAGAAGCCATGTTGGATCAGGCCAACGGCCCATCAAGTCCAACACTCTGTGTCACACAGTGGCAAAAAATGTTATATACACACATACACTGTGGCTAATAGCCACTGATGGACCTGTGTTCCATATTTTTATCTAAACCCCTCTTGAAGGTGGCTATACTTGTGGCCGCCACCACCTCCTGTGGCAGTGAATTCCACATGTTAATCACCCTTTGGGTGAAGAAGTACTTCCTTTTATCCGTCTTAACCTGTCTGCTCAGCAATTTCATCGAATGCCCACGAGTTCTTGTATTGTGAGAAAGGGAGAAAAGTACTTCTTTCTCTACTTTCTCCATTCCATGCATTATCTTGTAAACCTCTATCATGTCACCCTGCAGTCGACGTTTCTCCAAGCTAAAGAGTCCCAAGCGTTTCAACCTTTCTTCATAGGGAAAGTGCTCCAGCCCTTTAATCATTCTAGTTGCCCTTCTCTGCACCTTCTCTAAAGCTATAATATCCTTTTTGAGGTGCGGCGACCAGAACTGCACACAGTACTCCAAATGAGACCGCACCATCGATTTATACAGGGGCATTATGATACTGGCTGATTTGTTTTCAATTCCCTTCCTAATAATTCCCAGCATGGCATTGGCCTTTTTTATTGCAAACGCACACTGTCTTGACACTTTCAGTGAGTTATCTATCATGACCCCAAGATCTCTCTCTTGATCAGTCTCTGCCAGTTCACACCCCATCAACTTGTATTTGTAGCTGGGATTCTTAGCCCCAATGTGCATTACTTTGCACTTGGCCACATTGAACCGCATCTGCCACGTTGACGCCCACTCACCCAGCCTCAACAGATCCCTTTGGAGTTCCTCACAATCCTCTCTGGTTCTCACCACCCTGAACAATTTAGTGTCATCCGCAAACTTGGCCACTTCACTGCTCACTCCCAACTCTAAATCATTTATGAACAAGTTAAAGAGCATGGGACCCAGTACCGAGCCCTGCGGCACCCCACTGCTTACCGTCCTCCACTGCGAAGACTGCCCATTTATACTCACTCTCTGCTTCCTATTACTCAGCCAGTTTTTGATCCACAAGAGGACCTGTCCTTTTACTCTTTCCTTCCTTCCCCACGGGACTGGGTGGGGAGCCTCAGACAACAGAAGGAAGAGAGGCTTGACTCAGTAGCTCTGCTGTGCGATGGAGAGAGCCTGGCAAAGCAAGTTATTCCTCCCCCCCTTCCTCCCCAAGGGAGGAGCCTCAGCCAATGGAGAGATTTTGCTCTGTAGCTCCTGTGCGATTGAGCAAGCCTTGCAAAGCAAGCTGTGCTGCAGAAGGAAGCAAGATATAGGGAGGATTGGCTACATCAGAGGTGTGTGGCCTGATAGGCAAAGGAGTTCCTGCTACACCCCTGGCTATTGGCCTGATACAACATGGCTTTTATTATACCCTTATGCGAAAAATCTCAGCCCAAGACCCTGGAGAGATAGAGACGGAACTATGCCTCAGTGGTTGAGCATCTGCTTGGCATTCAGCAGGTCCTAGGTTCAATCCCCGGTATCCCCGTTTTAAAAGATGAGAATGTAAGGAATTAGAAAGGAAGCCCGAATCCCTAGAGAGCAGCTGCCAGTCTAAGTAGGCAGTGTTAGGCAGCATTTATATGTTCAAGTTAAGAGTCACCAAAGGCCTAACCTCCGTAAAAAATCCATTACTTTTTAATGCTGTCAAACCAAGTGGCCGTCACCACATCTTGTAGGTATCAAAATCCCGAGAACTCCTCAGAGAGATTTATCCATCCATTTCTGCCACCGACTTCCAACAGCAGGTGAAGACTTCTCTGTTCCCTCTGACATTACTCCTGAGGGCTTTTGGTATGGAGTCTGGTGTAGTGGTTAAGTGCGCGGACTCTTATCCGGGAGAACCGGGTTTGATTCCCCACTCCTCCACTTGCACCTGCTGGAATGGCCTTGGGTCAGCCAGAGCTCTCGTAGGAGTTGTCCTTGAAAGGGCAGCTGCTGGGAGAGCCCTCTCAGACCCACCCACCTCACAGGGTGTCCGTTGTTGGGAAGGAAGGGAAAGGAGATTGTAGGCCGCTCTGAGACTCTGTCCTTGAAAGGGCAGCTGCTGTGAGAGCCCTCTCAGCCCCACCCACCTCACAGGGTGTCTGTTGTGGGGGAAGGAGATAATGGAGATTGTAAGTCACTGAGTCTCTGATTCAGAGAGAAGGGCAGCGTATAAATCTGAAGTCTTCTTTTCTCCACAGGCAATAGACTGGCACTGTATTAAAGTTGCTGGGATAAATTATTAGGGATTGTGGTTTATACTATTGCGTACGGCTGGCTGTAAATTGGACCCCGCTATGTATTCGTGCATCATTGAATGTGTCATGTTAACGCTTATGTTTTGCTTCGGTGTTAGATTTCTTGTTGGTTCTACCACTCCCATTGCGTGGTTTATTGAATGTCCCATCCTGTTGATTGTGTTGACTCACTGTGCGTAATCCTCCTCGAGCCCAAGCGAAACAGACAGACGATAAGTAATGTGAATAAGTAAATAAATATTAAAATGACCTCAATGACCCCTCCTTCCCTCCTCCTCGTTTGAATTGCTGCCCTTGTGGTTAGATTTACACAGGGTTGCCAAGTCCGGCTCAGGAAATATCTGGGGACTTTGGGGGTGGAGCCAGGAGACATTGGGGGTGGAGGCAGGAGCCGTTGGGGGTGGAGCCAGGAGACATTGGGGGTGGAGCCAGGAGACTTTGGGGGTGGAGGCAGGAGACATTGGGGGTGGAGCCAGGAGACATTGTGGGTGGAGCCAGGAGACATTGGGGGTGGAGGCAGAAAGAAGATTGTGACAAGTATAATTGAACTCCCAAGAGAGTTCTGGCCATCACGTTTAAAGGAACTGCGCTCCTTCCCTCTATTGGAAATAATGAAGGATAGGGGCACCTTCTTTGGGGGCTCATAGAATTGGACCCCTTGGTCCAATCTTTCTGAAATTTGGAGGGTCTTTGGAGGAGAGGCATTAGATGCTATGCTGCAAATTTGGTGCCTCTACCGCAAAAAAACAGTGCCCTCAGAGCCCCAGATACCCGCAGATCAATTCTCCATTATACCCCATGGGAATCGGTCTGCATAAGGAATAAGGGAGTGCCCAGCAGACATCCCCCCACCCCGCTTTCTGATGATCCTGAAGCTGGGGGAGGGCCTTCAAACCAGGGGGATCCCCTGCTCCCACCTGGGGATTGGCAACCCTAGTTTTACATTCCTTTCCAGGGAGAGCCAGTTTGGTGTAGTGGTTAAGTGTGTGGACTCTTATCTGGGAGAATCAGGGTGGATTCCCCACTCCTCCACTTGCAGCTGCTGGAATGCCCTTGGGTCAGCCATAGCTCTCTTATCTGGGAGAACCTCATTTTACCGACCTCGGAAGGATGGAAGGCTGAGTCAACCTCAAGCCGGCTACCTGAAAACCCAGCTTCCACCGGGGATCGAACTCAGGTCATGAGCAGAGCTTAGGACTGCAGTACTGCAGCTTTAACACTCTGCGCCACGGGGCTCTAGATAGCTTCAAGGGGGGACTGGATAAACATATGGAGCAGAGGTCAGTCAGTGGCTATTAGCCTCAAGGCCTAGATGGAGCACTCTATCTGGGGCAGTGATGCTCTGTGTTTTTGGTGCTGGGAGGGGCAAGAATGGGAGGGCTTCTGGAGTTCTGGCCCTGCTGGTGGACCTCCTGATGGACCTTGGGTTTGGGCCACTGTGGGATACAGAGCGTTGGACTGCATGGGCGATTGACCTGATGCAACCTTGGCTTCTTTTCTGTTCTTATGTCTGGGGCAGTGATGCTCTGTAATCTTGGTGCTTGGGGGGCAAGAGTGGGAGGCCTTCTGGAGTTCTGGCTCTACTGGTGGACCTTCTGATGCCCCCTGGGTTTTAGCCACTGTATGACAGAGTGTTGGACTGAAGGGGCCAATGGCCTGATCTAACATGGGTTCTCCTGTGTTCTCTCCTGGAGAGCCAGTTTGGTGTAATGGTTATGTGTGTGGACTCTTATCTGGTGAACCGGGTTTGATTCCCCACTCCTCCACTTGCACCTGCTAGCATGGCCTTGGGTCCGCCATAGCTCTGGCAGAGGTTGTCCTTGAAAGGGCAGCTGCTGTGAGAGCCCTCTCCAGCCCCACCCACCTCACAGGGTGTCTGTTGTGGGGGGGAAGGTAAAGGAGATTGTGAGCCGCTCTAAGACTCTTCGGAGTGGAGGGCGGGATAGAAATCCAATATCTTCTTCATCTTCTTCTTACATGCGGAGCAGTGATGTTTTCTCTTCTTGGTGCTTGGGGGCAGAGTGTTGGACTGGATGGGCCATTGACGTGATCCAACATGGGTTCTTTTCTGTTATTTTGACTGTGGCAGTGATGCTTTGTAATCCTGGTACTTGGGGGGGCAAGAGTGGGAAGGCTTCTGGAATTCTGGCCCTGTTGGTGGACCTTTTGATGTCCCTTAGGGTTTGGCTAGTGTGTGACAGTGTGTTGGACTGGATGGGACATTGGCCTGATCCAACATGGCTTCTCTTATGTTCTTATGTGACACAGAGTGTTGGACTGGATGGGCCACTGGCCTGATCCAACATGGCTTCTCTTATGTTCTCCTCAGTTCATTTCCTAATAACCCCCACTAAGGAATTTGCCAAGTGACTGGGAACTGGCCATGGGAGAGCCCACAAACCCCTGTAGCTGTCTCCATACAACAAATTCGGCAAAATAATTCAGCCAACGTAACCTTGTGGGAAATTATCACGTTCATTCAGCACGATTCAAATGTCTTTGTTCTAATATCGCAGCGGAAAACACCCAAACGGAGAACGCTCCTAGATGTGGTCTGTCACCCGCTGCCCACAACTGGCAAAGTTTAAAATTAACCAGACCATAAGAGGCAGAGCGAAAAAACAAAAACCGGCTGAGGTGACGCGGCACCTCTGTGGGCCTGAGGTGTTCGGAGACGGCTGGGAGGAAGTGGAGCCCGCCTCCAGAAGAAGCCAGGAAGAAGAACTCGCCACCGAAAAGGAGAGACCACGTCAGAATATGCTCAGAGGAAATCACATTGAGGGCTATAATTAGACGCTGAAGGGATCCGCTTCTCAAATTAGCACCTCACGACTCAGGGAGGGGAATTATGTTGGGTTTCCCCAAGGGAGACCGACATCTTTGATCAGGAGAAACCTTTTGTGGGGACTGCATGAGACCTTTGGGCCTCGTGGGCTTGCCAACCTCCAGGTAGGGCCTGGAAAGCTCCCCAAATTACTACTCAGCTTCAAACTACAGAGAACAGTTCTCATGGAGAAAACGGCTGCTTTGGAGGGTGGTTGCCAAGTCCAATTCAAGAAATATCTGGGGACTTTGAGAGTGGAGCCAGGAGACTTTGGGGGTGGAGCCAGGAGGAAGGGTGAGAGAAGCACGACTGAACTCCAAAGGGAGTTCTGGCCATCACATTTAAAGGGACCGCACACCTTTTAAATGCCTTCCCTCCATTGGAAATAGTGAAGGATAGGGGCACCTTCTTTGGGGGCTCATAGAATTGGACCCCCTCGTCCAATCCTTTTGAAACTTGGAGGGTCTTTTAAGGAGAGGCACTGGATGCTATGCTGAAAATTTGGTGCCTCTACCTCAAAAAAAACATCCCCTCCAGAGCCCTAGATACCCACAGATCAATTCTCCATCATTACCTATGGGAATTGGTCTCCATAGATAATAATGGAGTGCCCAGCAGACAACCCCCCCTTGCTTTCTGATGACCCTGTAGTGGGGGAGGGCCTCCAAACCAGGGGATCCCCTACCCTCACCTGGGGATTGGCAACCCTAAGCTGGGATCTGGGGAATCCCCTCTAATTACAGCTCATTTCCAGCCTACAGAGTTCAGTGCACCTGGGGAAAGAAGGGCTGCCTTTGGAGAGTGTCGTCTTTGGTATTGTACCCCACTGAGGTCTCTGTCTTCCCCAGGCTCCATCCTCAAATCTCCAGGAGCTTCCTAACCTGGAGTTGGCAACCTTTCCTTTGCCTATTAGGCCACACACCCCCTGATGTAGCTAATCCTCCAAGAGCTTACAGGGCTCTTTGTACAGGGCCTACTGTAAACTCCAGGATTGACTACATCAGGGGGCGTGGCCTAATATGCAAAGGAGTTTCTGCTAGAATTCCACCCCTGGGCCCTTGTAGCCAATCCTCCTGGAGCTTACAGTAGGCCCTTTACTAAGAGTCCTGTAAACTCCAGGAGGATTGAAGAAGAAGAAGAAGATATTGGATTTATATCCCGCCCTCCACTCCGAAGAGTCTCAGAGCGGCTCACAATCTCCTTCCTCCCTCACAACAGACACCCTGTGAGGTGGGTGGGGCTGGAGAGGGCTCTCACAGCAGCTGCCCTTTCAAGGACAACCTCTGCCAGAGCTATGGCTGACCCAAGGCCATTCCAGCAGCTGCAAGTGGAGGAGTGGGGAATCAAACCCAGTTCTCCCAGATAAGAGTCCGCACACTTAACCACTACACCAAACTGGCTACATTAGGGGGCGTGGCCTAATATGCAAAGGAGTCCCTGCTACAAAAAAGCCCTGCTTTCCTTCCACCGTTGCCAGTAGTGGGGGTAGGGTTCCTGGCAATCCTTATGCTCTGGCACTATACCCTTTTCCCTCTTTTCCAAACCCCGGCCTCCCCCCCAAAAAATTTCCAGGAATTTCCAAATGCGGATCTGGCACCCCTGAAGCCCTGCCAATTTTGACAGCAACCAGGGGGAGACACCGTTAAAGCACGAAGCCGCCTTCTACCAGTCCTGTTCATAAGTTGCAGTGAAGGCACATCTATCTGGCTTGGATGCCCGGATGGTCGTTTGTAAGAAAGAACCGACACAGATTCGCTTTACAAGTGAAACCGGAGACTGATACCAGGATAAAAGCGGGCTTTCCAATGCATGTTTAGCTGTACACGCGTCGAACGTGAGAATAGGGTTCAGGTGTACGCTGCATGCCGTTGCCCTTTCACACGTTAGAGTGAATGCACATACAACCCATGTACAGTATATGGAATCATAGAGTTAGAAGGGACCTCCAGAGTCATCTAGTCCCACCCCCTGCACAATGCAGGGAACTCACAAATCCTTTCCCCTAAATTCACAGGATCCTCATTGCTGTCAGGTGGCCCTCTAGCCTCTGTTGAAAAACCTTTAAGGAAGGAGAGCCCACCACCTCCCGAGGAAGCCTGTTCCACTGAGGAAGCACTCTAAACTCACAAAGACCTCCCCCTAAATTCACAGGATCCTCATTGCTGTCAGATGGCCATCCAGCCTCTGTTTAAGAACCTACAAGGAAGGAGAGCCCACCACCTCCCGAGGAAGCCTGTTTCACTGAGGAACTGCTCTAAACTCACAAAGACCTCCCCCTAAATTCACAGGATCCTCATTGCTGTCAGATGGCCCTCTAGCCTCTGTTTAAAAACCTCCAAGGAAGGAGAGCCCACCACCTCCCGAGGAAGCCTGTTCCACTGAGGAACCGCTCTGACGGTCAGGAAGTTCTTCCTCATGTTGAGCTGGAAACTCTTAATTTCAACCCACTGGTTCTGGTCCTACCGATATATACTCGCTTTTGTTTTCAGACATGTGTATGAAGTTGAGCCCTACAGTACTATGGTGGTACCATTGAAATGCATTGAGAAGTGCTATATTGGCCTAGCACAGGGGCGGCCAAAGTGTGGCTCAGGAGACCAAATGGACTCTTTCACACATATTGTGTGGCTCTTGAACCCCGCCCCCCATCAGTTGGCTTTGAGAAGGCGTTTCTCTCTTTAAATCACTTTGAAAAGCCAGCTGGTGGCTTGGAGAATGCATTTAAAGTCGCTTTCTTTCCACCTCTCCTCCCCCCCCCCCAATATTTGTCTTCCTTCCGGCTTGCAAACATCTGATGTTCATGTCTTGTGGCTCTCAAACATCTGCCGTTTATTCTCTGTGGCTCTAAGATTAACGCTGCTCTAGCACTCTACTTAGAATGTTCGAAAGATCACTCAGCCAAAGGGGCGGGGGGGGGGGGTGAAGCGTGGTGCTGTTTGACCTGGCCAGATAGCTTCAGAGACAGCTCACAAATGGAATTTGTTGTATGAAACCAGGGCTTAATTATTTTTTTTTAAAAAGCCTAGCAGGGGAGGGACGGTGGAGGGGAGGGACGGTGGCTCAGTGGTAGAGCATCTGCTTGGGAAGCAGAAGGTCCCAGGTTCAATCTCCAGCATCTCCAACTAAAAAATGGGGAGGGACAGTGGCTCAGTGGTAGAGCATCTGCTTGGGAAGCAGAAGGTCCCAGGTTCAATCCCCGGCATCTCCAAAAAAGGGTCCAGGCAAATAGGTGTGAAAAACCTCAGCTGGAGACCCTGGAGAGCCGCTGCCAGTCTGAGAAGACAAGACTGACTTTGATGGACCCAGGGTCTGATTCAGTAGAAGGCAGCTTCATATGTTCATATGTTCCTTTGCATATTAGGCCACACACCCCTGACATCACCATTTAGGCCGCACCCCCTGCTGCCAAGCCAGCCAGAACTGCATTCATGTTCTAAAAAAACCCCCCTGTATGGAGTTGGTGCAACGACAGATAAAATTCAGTTTAGAACCGCAATGTGAAAGGGTGTAACTAATGTTTTAAGACGCGCACTCTCTTGCTTCACTTCCAAGGTTTTCAGAGATTTCTGTGCCCAAGTGTTTCCCATAGCCTTCCCTTGGCACCTGGTTTTTTTGACCACTGTGTGACACAGGGGGTTGGACTGGATGGGCCATTGGTCTGATCCAACATGGCTTCTCTGATGTTCTTAGGTTCTTTGCACTTTCCCTTTTCATTCTCTATCACAAACTCACTTCCTGTGCCTCGCTTAAAGAAGAAGGCTGCAGATTTATAGCCCGCCCTTCTCTCTGAATCCAAGACTCAGGGTGGTTTACAATCCCCCTTATCTTCTTCCCCCAAAACAGACACCCTGTGAGGTGGGTGGGGCTGAGAGGGCTGTCACAACAGCTGCCCTTTCAAGGACCACCTCTGCCAGAGCTATGGCTGACCCAAGGCCATTCCAGCAGCTGCAAGTGGAGGAGTGGGGAATCAAACCCGGTTCTCCCAGATAAGAGCGCTATGGCTGACCCAAGGCCATTCCAGCAGCTGCAAGTAGAGGAGTGGGGAATCAAACCCAGTTCTCCCAGATGAAAGAGCTCTGGCTGACCCAAGGCCATTCCAGCAGCTGCAAGTGCAGGAGTGGGGAATCAAACCCGGTTCTCCCAGATAAGAGAGCTCTGGCTGACCCAAGGCCATTCCAGCAGCTGCAAGTGGAGGAGTGGGGAATCAAACCCGGTTCTCCCAGATAAGAGCGCTATGGCTGACCCAAGGCCATTCCAGCAGCTGCAAGTGGAGAAGTGGGGAATCAAACCCAGTTCTCCCAGATGAAAGAGCTATGGCTGACCCAAGGCCATTCCAGCAGCTGCAAGTGGAGGAGTGGGGAATCAAACCCGGTTCTCCCAGATAAGAGAGCTCTGGCTGACCCAAGGCCATTCCAGCAGGTGCAAGTGGAGGAGTGGGGAATCAAACCCGGTTTTCTCAGATAAGAGAGCTATAGCTGACCCAAGGCCATTCCAGCAGCTGCAGGTGGGGGAATCAAACCTGGTTCTCCCAGATAAGAGAGCTATGGCTTACCCAAGGCCATTCCAGCAGGGGCAAGTGGAGGAGTGGGGAATCAAACCCAATTCTCCCAGTTTAGAATCTGCACACTTAACCACTACACCAAACTGGCTCTCACCACAACAGCGCAGTCAGAGACCACCACAGGTAGAGCTCTTTTCCTGCCCCCTCCCTTTCCCAGCATTTCAGCCATGCACAAGAGCACAGGAGCGCATGGCCCAGAAAATAGCATCATCACATGTTCAAATATATAATCCAAGTTTCTTTTAAAAAAAAGTTTTATTAATCCATCTGTGTGTCTTAATGTAAGGGGGTGGAGGGAAATGAGTAAAAGGAAATGAGAGCTGTGGTCGATCATGCTAGCTGTAATTCTGGAGTTAATTTGAGAAATTCTCCTTAATAAAGTGCAATTGGGGAGGACTGGAAAGTAGGCCACGGAGAAAACTCTGGGGAAAAAAGACCAACAGAACCAAGGGAAGCATTGACCTCCTACCTAGAACATAGGTGGAAATTTTCCCCCAGTATAATTTCTCTCTGCTTTGCTCTGTTGGGCCAAGCCAAACCAAGACTGGATGAAACCACTGATTGCGCTGAGCCGTGCCAGAGAATTTCCTAATCAGGAGGTCACAAATGGATATTTTTCTCCTTCTGGCATATAGCTATGAAGTGCTAAATGATAAAAGGCTTACCGGCTGTAGAGAGACATGGCATAATAACCTTCTGTTTTACAGCTGCCATTGCTTAAAAACAAACCTCCAGTGCTGTATCTACAGTCTTGGCTTGGCCTTTGCAGCGACAATGTGTGTGTGTTGGGGCGGGGGGGGGAGGACTTGGCTACCACGACCCTCCTTTTCTGGGAAACATTGCGACAGACGGAACAACACAACAGTGGCCTGCCCACTCGCTCCTTGTGAGGGCCCTACCATAAATGGTGGGAGTGATGAAAGGAACTCGCTGTTTGCTTTAATTAAAATTAGTAATGTAAGAAGAGCCCTGCTGGATCAGACCAGTGAGGATCCATCTAGTCCAGCCTCCTGTCTCACACAGTGGCCAGCCAGTTCCTCTGGAGGGTCAACAACAGGGCAGAGAGGCCAAGGTCTTCCTAAGAACATCAGAAGAGCCCTGCTTGATCAGACCAGGGAGGGTCCATCTAGTCCAGCATTCTGTCTCACACAGTGGCCAACCAGTTCCTCTGGAGGGCCAACAACAGGGCACAGAGGCTGAGGCCTTCCCCTGAGAAGAACATAAAAAGAACCCTGCTGGGTCAGACCAGTGGTCCATCTAGCCCAGCATCCTGTCTCACATAGTGGCCAACCAGTTCCTCTGTAGGGCCAACAACAGGGCACAGAGGCCAAGGCCTTCCCCTGAGAAGAACATAAGAAGAGCCCTGCTGGGTCAGACCAGTGGTCCATCTAGCCCAGCATCCTGTCTCACATAGTGGCCAACCAGTTCCTCTGTAGGGCCAACAACAGGGCACAGAGGCCAAGGCCTTCCCCTGAGAAGAACATAAGAAGAGCCCTGCTGGGTCAGACCAGTGGTCCATCTAGCCCAGCATCCTGCCTCACACAGTGGCCAACCAGTACCTATGGAGGGCCAACAACAGGGCATAGTCACCAAGGCCTTCATAAGGACATCAGAAGAGCCATGCTGGATCAGACCAGTGAGGGTCCATCTAGTCCAGCATTCTGTCTCACACAGTGGCCAACCAGTTCTTCTGGAGGGCCAACAACAGGGCAGAGAGGCCGAGGCCTTCCCCTGATAAGGACATCAGAAAAGCCTTGCTGAGACCTGACCTGGGTAGCCCAGGTGAGCCTGATCTTGTCAGATCTTGGAAGCCAAACAGGGGTCAACTCTGGCAAGTACTTGGATGGGAGACCTCTTTGAAGTACCAGAGCTGGGAGGCAGGGGCAGGCTTAATTCAGCAACCCCTCTGAATATTCTCCATGCCCCCAGTAGGGGTCAGTCACCAGAGGTTGGCATGACTTCCAGGGGCACACACAATATCAGAAAAGCCATACTGGATCGGACCAGTAGTCCATCTAGTACAGTCTCCTGTCTCACATGTTAGCCACCAGTTCTGGAGGGCCAACAACAGGGCAGAGAGGCCGAGGCCTTCCTAGGAACAAAAGAAGAGCCCTGCTGGATCAGACCAGTGGTCCATCTAGTCCACCATCCTGATTCAGTGACCAAGCAGTTCCTCTAGAGGGCCAACACAGCATAGAGGCTGAAATGAAATCAAAATAGTTTCTTGCTAAACGTTGGAAAGAACCTCCTGACATTTAAGAGTCAGTTTGGTGTAGTGGTTAAGTGCGCGGACTCTTACCTGGGAGAACCGGGTTTGATTCCCCACTCCTCCACTTGCAGCTGCTGGAATGGCCTTGGGTCAGCCAGAGCTCTCTTATCTGGGAGAACTGGGTTTGATTCCCAGATTCCCTCGGTCCATCGAAGTCTGTATCGTCTACTCCGACGGGCAGCTGCTCGGCTCTCCAGGGCATTGGGTGGAAGTCCTTCCCATCAGCCATCACCATAATTCTGTATTGGCCTTCCCATCACTGCCTGCTCCTTATTTTAAGAGTGCCAGTTTGGTGTAGTGGTTAAGTGTGTGGACTCTCATCTGGGAGAACCGGGTTTGATTCCCCACTCCTCCACTTGCACCTGCTGGAATGGCCTTGGGTCAGCCAGAGCTCTCTTATCTGGGAGAACAGGTTTGATTCCCCACTCCTCCACTTGCACCTGCTAGCATGGCCTTGGGTCAGCCATAGCTCTGTCAGAGGTTGTCCTTGAAAGGGCAGCTGCTGTGAGAGCCCTCTCAGCCCCACCCATCTCACAGGGCATCTCTCGTGGGAGAAGATATAGGAGATTGTAAGCCACTCTGAGCATCTGATTCAGAGAGAAGGGTGGGGTATAAATCTGCAGTCTTCTTCTGTTGTGGGGGGAGGAGATATAGGAGATTGTAAGCCACTCTGAGTATCTGATTCAGAGAGAAGGGTGGGGTATAAATCTGCAGTCTTCTTCTGTTGTGGGGGGAGGAGATATAGGAGATTGTAAGCCACTCTGAGTCTCTGATTCAGAGAGAAGGGCGGGGTATAAATCTGCAGTCTTCTGTTGTGGGGGGAGGAGATATAGGAGATTGTGAGCCACTCTGAGTCTCTGATTCAGAGAGAAGGGCGGGGTATAAATCTGCAGTCTTCTTCTGTTGTGGGGGGGAGGAGATATAGGAGATTGTAAGCCACTCTGAGTCTCTGATTCAGAGAGAAGGGTGGGGTATAAATCTGCAGTCTTCTTCTGTTGTGGGGGGAGAAGATATAGGAGATTGTGAGCCACTCTGAGTCTCTGATTCAGAGAGAAGGGCGGGGTATAAATCTGCAGTCTTCTTCTGTTGTGGGGGGAGGAGATATAGGAGATTGTAAGCCACTCTGAGTCTCTGATTCAGAGAGAAGGGTGGGGTATAAATCTGCAGTCTTCTTCTTCTTAACTGGAGATGCCAGGGGGGTTGACCCAGGGACTTCCTGCATGCCAAGCAGATGCTCTGCCGCTGAGCCGCAGTCCTTCTCCAACAACCAGAGCTGGAGCGGAGGCTACCTTAGAGAGACGGATTGGGACCAATGCTCCCTCTACGCTGCAGAGTCTTGTGAGCAAAAATTTACTTGGTGAGCTACATCTGGAGCAGAGGTCCTTCAGTGGCTCTTAGCCACAGCGTATTGTTGGAACTCTGTCTGGGGCAGTGATGCTCTGTATTCGTGGTGTCGGGGGGGTGGGGGGAGCAGCGGGAGGGCTTCTAGTGACCTGGCCCCACTAATGGACCTCCTGATGGCACCTGGGTTTTTTGGCCATTGTGTGACAGAGTGTTGGACTGGATGGGCCATTGCCCTGAACTAATATGGCTTCTCTGACGTTCTTATGTTCAGAGAGCCAGTTTGGTGTAGTGGTGAAGCACGTGGACTCTTATCTTGGAGAACTGGGTTGGATTCCCCACTCCTCCACTTGCAGCTGCTGGAATGACCTTGGGTCAGCCATAGCTCAGGCAGAGGTTGTCCTTAAAAGGGCAGCTGCTGTGTGAGCCTTCTCAGTCTCACCCACCTCACAGGGTGTCTGTTGTGGGGGGGTGGAAAAGATAAAGGAGATTCTGATTCAGAGTCTCTGATTCAGAGAGAAGGGCAGGGTATAAATCTGCAATTCTTCTTCTTATGTCTGGGGCAGTGATGCTCTGTCTTCTCAGTGCTTAGAGGGCAGCAGAGGGAGGGCTTCTGGAGTTCTGGTCCCACTGGTGGACCTCCTGATGGTACCTGGTTTGTTTGGCCACTGTGTGACACAGAGTGTTGGACTGCATGGGCCATTGGCCTGATCCAACAGGGCTTCTCTTATGTTCTTATGTGACACAGAGTGTTGGACTGGATGGGCCACTGGCCTGATCCAACATGGCTTCTCTTATGTTCTTATGTGACACAGAGTGTTGGACTAGATGGGCCATTGGCCTGATCCAACATGGCTTCTCTTATGTTCTTATGTGACACAGAGTGTTGGACTAGATGGGCCACTGGCCTGATCCAACAGGGTTTCTCTTATGTTCTTATGTGACACAGAGTGTTGGTCTGGATGGGCCACTGGCCTGATCCGACATGGCTTCTCTTATGTTCTTATGTGACACAGAGTGTTGGACTGGAGGGGCCACTGCCCTGATCCAACATGGCTTCTCTTATGTTCTTATGTGACACAGAGTGTTGGACTGGATGGGCCATTGGCCTGATCCAACAGGGCTTCTCTTATGTTCTTATGTGACACAGAGTGTTGGACTGGATGGGCCACTGGCCTGATCCAACATGGCTTCTCTTATGTTCTTATGTGACACAGAGTGTTGGACTGGATGGGCCATTGGCCTGATCCAACATGGCTTCTCTTATGTTCTTATGTGACACAGAGTGTTGGACTGGATGGGCCACTGGCCTGATCCAACATGGCTTCTCTTATGTTCTTATGTGACACAGAGTGTTGGACTGCATGGGCCATTGGCCTGATCCAACAGGGCTTCTCTTATGTTCTTATGTGACACAGAGTGTTGGAGTGGATGGGCCACTGGCCTGATCCAACATGGCTTCTCTTATGTTCTTATGTGACACAGAGTGTTGGACTAGATGGGCCATTGGCCTGATCCAACATGGCTTCTCTTATGTTCTTATGTGACACAGAGTGTTGGACTAGATGGGCCACTGGCCTGATCCAACAGGGTTTCTCTTATGTTCTTATGTGACACAGAGTGTTGGTCTGGATGGGCCACTGGCCTGATCCGACATGGCTTCTCTTATGTTCTTATGTGACACAGAGTGTTGGACTGGAGGGGCCACTGCCCTGATCCAACATGGCTTCTCTTATGTTCTTATGTGACACAGAGTGTTGGACTGGATGGGCCATTGGCCTGATCCAACAGGGCTTCTCTTATGTTCTTATGTGACACAGAGTGTTGGACTGGATGGGCCACTGGCCTGATCCAACATGGCTTCTCTTATGTTCTTATGTGACAGAGTGTTGGACTGGATGGGCCATTGGCCTGATCCAACATGGCTTCTCTTATGTTCTTATGTGACACAGAGTGTTGGACTGGATGGGCCACTGGCCTGATCCAACATGGCTTCTCTTATGTTCTTATGTGACACAGAGTGTTGGACTGGATGGGCCACTGGCCTGATCCAACATGGCTTCTCTTATGTTCTTATGTGACAGAGTGTTGGACTGGAGGGGCCACTGGCCTGATCCAACATGGCTTCTCTTATGTTCTTAAGTGACACAGAGTGTTGGACTGGATGGGCCATTGGCCTGATCCAACATGGCTTCTCTTATGTTCCTCTGTGACACAGAGTGTTGGACTGGATGGGCCACTGGCCTGATCCAACATGGCTTCTCTTATGTTCTTATGTGACACAGAGTGTTGGACTGGATGGGCCACTGGCCTGATCCAACATGGCTTCTCTTATGTTCTTACTCTGCTGAGGTCCACCCAGGGATCCACTCCCACAATCTCAAGGTATTTCCCAACCCAGAGGTGGCAACCTTAGGAGAGAGAGATAGCAGGAAAGAAGAAAGTCTTTCACAGAGAGGACAAGATTCAAGTGAAGTCAAAAGATGGCCAACATCGCCACCTGTAGGAGAGCTGTGTTACAACATGCAACGCTTTGAAGAACAACACATTTTTATTTAAACTTTTCCTCTTTTTGGTATCATACTTCGCCTTCTGGAGTGTTTTCTCTAGCAATAGTTTAATGGTAACTATGTCCCCCCGCCCTCCATAGTAAAATCACAGTTTAGAAAATATTGACCAAAAACCCCCCCAAACAAACCTGTATTAGCCTTCCAAGAACCGTCTACTTAAAAGTAACATTTGAGCACCAAAAAACAGGCAGTTCAGCTGATAACATGTATATACAGGATACATCCCAAAAAACCTTAAAATGCTTATTTATAATGGAATCTATACAAAAGGGGAAAAAAAAACACAGTTTAAAAACCTTGCTCCTATATACAATTTTCCTTATTTAAAAAAAGCACTGTTCTTCATTACCAAAATGTACAAGAGGATTGTTTTTCTTCTTCGTTTTCCCTTTTTTCTTCTAAATCCCTTTGCTTTAACTGGCAACACCCCCCCCCCCGTCCGATCTATTGCTTGTGCAAGTCAAAATAAGGCAGAGAAGAAAAACCTGAAAAACGAAATTTTTTAAAAAAAAAAAACTATAAAAAGATCAGCCGTTTTAACTTTTAAAGTCCCCGAACAGACGCAACTAATTTTTTTTTAAAAGCCGCCGACGACGAAAAAAAGCAAAAATACAGCGGCTCAACCTATATCCGAGCTTGAGATGCGAAGGATCAATGCCCTGGGGCTCTGAACGAGCTTAGTCAAGAAACCATCTTCTCCGTCCTCCGCGGCTTAAAAGGTGAAACCGTTTTGTCTGGATAACTCAAGCTGACTGGCCTGTTTAACAGGATCCGGTCTCTTGGCCGGGCCTCAATCTGTTACTTTGCAATGAAATAAAACACCCTTGCGAGGCGGGGACGGGTTGAGATTTTCAACTGCGTGTCACAGACAGGGAAAACCCTCCCCCTCCAAGTGTGTCCCCCCCCTTCCCCCGTTCTGGTCCTTTCTCACCATTAGCCAGCAGTATATTTTTCAAAAAAAAAAACCCACCCAGAAACAAACAAGGCCAATTCTTTCTCCAGCTTACTTAAAAACAAAACAAAACCAACCAAAAAAACCCAAGCCGCGATGTTGGAATTTCGTTAGGTGATCTACCAACCCTGCGAAAGATTGTTTTTCGGAGACCTGGCGTGCTGTGTAAAAAAAAAAATCCAAACCAAAACAAAAAAAAAGGCTTTGTGCTGTAGCTTCCTTCCGCTGCTTACGGAGCATCTCTCCAGTTATTTATTGATATTTTACTTCGAAGAGACCGCAGCAGCTGATCTTGGACAATGCCGGGACAACGCCAACAAAAGGAATAAAACAGAAAACGAAACCCGCTCGTCGCGCTCTCTCCTCTTAAAAAGGAACACATTCGGCTGCCGTGAAAGTCGATCTTGGCGCGGCAGACTCTGCCTCTCCTCGTTTCGCGATCAGGCCTGACGCTGCCGAGTTAACGCTTCCCGTGTGCAAAGTATCCGAGTGAGACCCCACCTCCCACCCCGCGGGGACAAAGTGCTTCGCGAGACCTCAACGGCCGAGGCTGCCTTCTTCCCACGTGTATAAAGTGCACTCCGGTGCCCCCCCCCCAGGGAGGTGCTAGGACTGTTCCGAGCTCGGCATGGGGCTGGGTTCAGCTCCTTCCTCATTGCCACTGTCGACGTCCTGCTCCATGACGGTCTCCTCGTCATCCAGGCGCTGGCTGGTGAAGTTGTTGAGTTCCAGGAGCCCGCTGGGTTCCACGACCACGTTGGAGGTGGAGTGGCAGGCCACAGAATACTGAGGGATAGTCTGGAAAAAGAAAAGGGAATGCCACGTAGGAGAAGAGGGATAACTGTGCGAGTTGAAGGCAAGGGAAATAAAGGGGCATGAACCTACTGTATTTTGATTGCATTATGAGAAGATAATTAAAGATATTATAGCATTGGAAAGAGTCCAGAAAAGGGCAACTGGAATGATTAAAGAGCTGGAACACTTTCCCTATGAAGAAAGCTTAAAACGCTTGGGGCTCTTTAGTGTGGAGAAACGTCGACTGAGGGGTGACATGATAGAGGCTTACAAGATGATGCGTGGGATGGAGAAAGTGGAGAAAGAAGTCCTTTTCTCCCTTTCTCACAATACAAAAACTCGTGGGCATTGGATGAAATTGCTGAGCAGTCGGGTTAGAACGGATAAAACGACGAACTTCTTCACACAAAGGGTGATTAACACGTGGAATTCACTGCCACAGGAGGTGGCGGCGGCTACAAGCACAGACAACTTCAAGAGGGGATTGGATAAGCATATGGAGCAGAGGTCCATTCGTGGCTATTAGCCACAAGGTATAGATGGAACTCTCTGTCTGGGGCAGTGATGCTCTGTATTCTTGGTGCGGGGGTGGGATAACAGTGAGAGGGCTTCTAGTGTCCTGGCCCCAATGGTGGACCTCTTGATGGCGCCTGTTTTTTTGGCCACTGTGTGGACTGGACGGGCCACTGGCCTGATCCAACATGGCTTCTCTTATGTTCCACTTCAAGGTTTTCATATTGACGTTTAAAGCACGGCCGGGGACCAGCATACCTGCGGGACCGTCTCTCCCTATGTAAGCCCCAAAGGCCATTGCGATCGGCTGGCCAACATCTTTAGACCATCCCTGGCCCAAAGGATGTTCATAAGAACACAAGGGAAGCCATGTTAGATCAGGCCAATGGCCCATCCAGTCCAACACTCTGTGTCACACAGTGGCAAATTTTTTTTGTGGCTAATAGCCACTGATGGACCTCTGCTCCATACTTTTATCTAACCCCCTCTTGAAGGTGGCCATGCTTGTGGCCGCCACCGCCTCCTGTGGCAGTGAATTCCACATGTTAATCACCCTTTGGGTGAAGAAGTACTTCCTTTTATCCGTTTTAACCCGACTGCTCAGCAATTTCATGGAATGTCCATGAGTTCTTGTATTGTGCGAAAGGGAGAAAAGTACGTACTTCTTTCTCTACTTTCTCCATCCCATGCATTATCTTGTAAATCCCTATCATGTCACGCTGCAGTCGACGTTTCTCCAAGCTAAAGAGTCCCAAGCGTTTCAACCTTTCTTCATAGGGAAAGTGTTCCAGCCCTTTAATCATCTAGTTGCCCTTCTCTGGACTTTCTCCAATGCTATAATATCCTTTTTGAGGTGCGGTGACCAGAACTGCACACAGTACTCCAAATGAGACCGCACCATCGATTTATACAGGGGCATTATGATACTGGCTGATTTGTTTTCAATTCCCTTCCTAATAATTCCCAGCATGGCGTTGGCCTTTTTTATTGAAAACGCACACTGTCTTGACATTTTCAGTGAGTTATCTACCACGACCCCAAGATCTCTCTCTTGGTCCGTCTCTGCCAGTTCACACCCCATCAACTTGTATTTGTAGCTGGGATTCTTGGCCCCAATGTGCATTACTTTCCACTTGGCCACATTGAACCCCATCTGCCATGTTGACGCCCACTCACCCAGCCTCAACAGATCCCTTTGGAGTTCCTCACAATCCTCTCTGGTTCTCACCACCCTGAACAATTTAGTGTCATCCGCAAACTTGGCCACTTCACTGCTCACTCCCAACTCTAGTTCGGTTTGCTTCGACCAGGGCTTTTTCGGCCCTGGCCCCGACCTGGTGGAATCAGCTCCCTACAGAGATTCGGGCCCTTCCGGATTGGTTACCATTCCGGAGGGACTGTAAAACGGAGCTGTTCCGCCAGGTCTAAGGTCGAGGCAAGCCTACTACACCATCCAACTGACCTCCCAGCAAGGACGGCCACTTCGTATGAGGCCAATACCGTTGACGTCCTGAAGCAACTTAGGCTGCTCATGATAATTACGCCTCAAGTGCTTATACCATCCATGTCGTCTTAAATGACTGACTTAAAGTATCGGTTGAATTGTTTCAAACTATTTTGATGTTTTATTGTTGGCTTTAATGGTTTAGTTTGTTGGAATCCGCCCTGAGCCCTTCACGGGAAAGGGCGGGCTATAAATGTACAAAACAAATAAACAAATTAAGGGTCACTGGAGAAGACAAGAATGCTATGGAAAGCTGAAGGCAGAAGGAAGAGAAGACTGCCCAGAACAAGATGGATGGACTCTGTCATGATCCTGGGCCTAGCGAGGCCTGCAGGCCCCAGGGAAGCCTGCTTAGGAGTACTGGGAAGAGCCTATATCTCCCAGGATCCCCTCTGTCCCTCTGATAGGGTAGTGAGGGTTTTGGAGGGAAACAGGCCCAGAGAGGGGTGAGGCCTGGGAGGAGAATATGTAAAGGCCAAACCCAGGAAGTGGGTGTTCTTTTCCTAGGAGGCAGAGCTGAGGAAGGCTGCTGCAAGGAAGAGACCCTCGCCCTTAGAGGAAGGGTGAGTAGGCCCAGGTCTGACTGAGACAGTAGGGACTGAATAGAGAGACACGTTAGGGCATTTGTTGCTCTGTATTCTTGGTACTGGGGGGGGGGGGTGCAAAGTGGAAAGGCTTCTAGCCCCACTTGTGAACCTCCTTTTTTTTGGCCACTGTGTGACAAAGAGTGTTGGACTGGATGGGGCCATTGGCCTGATCCAACAGGGCTTCTCTTATGTTCTTATGTGACACAGAGTGTTGGACTGGATGGGCCACTGGCCTGATCCAACATGGCTTCTCTGATGTTCTTATGTGACAGAGTGTTGGATTGGATGGGCCATTGGCCTGATCCAACATGGCTTCTCTTATGTTCCTATATGACACAGAGTGTTGAACTGGATGGGCTATTGGCCTGATCCAACAGGGCTTCTCTTATGTTCTTATGTGACACAGAGTGTTGGACTGGATGGGCCAATGGCCTGATCCAACATGGCTTCTCTTATGTTCTTATGTGACACAGAGTGTTGGACTGGATGGGCCATTGGCCTGATCCAACAGGGCTTCTCTTATGTTCTTATATGACACAGAGTGTTGAACTGGATGGGCCACTGGCCTGATCCAACAGGGCTTCTCTTATGTTCTTATGTGACACAGAGTGTTGGACTGGATGGGCCATTGGCCTGATCCAACAGGGCTTCTCTTATGTTCTTATGTGACACAGTGTTGGACTGGATGGGCCATTGGCCTGATCCAACAGGGCTTCTCTTATGTTCTTATGTGACACAGAGTGTTGGACTGGAGGGGCCATTGGCCTGATCCAACAGGGCTTCTCTTATGTACTTATATGACACAGAGTGTTGGACTGGAGGGGCCATTGGCCTGATCCAACAGGGCTTCTCTTATGTTCTTATGTGACACAGAGTGTTGGACTGGAGGGGCCATTGGCCTGATCCAACAGGGCTTCTCTTATGTTCTTATGTGACACAGAGTGTTGAACTGGATGGGCCATTGGCCTGATCCAACAGGGCTTCTCTTATGTTCTTATGTGGCACAGAGTGTTGGACTGGATGGGCCACTGGCCTGATCCATCATGGCTTCTCTTATGTGACACAGAGTGTTGGACTGGATGGGCCATTGGCCTGATCCAACAGGGCTTCCCTTATGTTCTTATATGACACAGAGTGTTGGACTGGATGGGCCATTGGCCTGATCCAACAGGGCTTCTCTTATGTTCTTATGTGACACAGTGTTGGACTGGATGGGCCATTGGCCTGATCCAACAGGGCTTCTCTTATGTGACACAGAGTGTTGGACTGGATGGGCCATTGGCCTGATCCAACAGGGCTTCTCTTATGTTCTTATGTGACACAGAGTGTTGGACTGGAGGGGCCATTGGCCTGATCCAACAGGGCTTCTCTTATGTACTTATATGACACAGTGTTGGACTGGAGGGGCCATTGGCCTGATCCAACAGGGCTTCTCTTATGTTCTTATGTGACACAGAGTGTTGGACTGGAGGGGCCATTGGCCTGATCCAACAGGACTTCTCTTATGTTCTTATGTGACACAGAGTGTTGAACTGGATGGGCCATTGGCCTGATCCAACAGGGCTTCTCTTATGTTCTTATGTGGCACAGAGTGTTGGACTGGATGGGCCACTGGCCTGATCCATCATGGCTTCTCTTATGTTCTTATGTGACACAGAGTGTTGGACTGGATGGGCCATTGGCCTGATCCAACAGGGCTTCTCTTATGTTCTTATATGACACAGAGTGTTGAACTGGATGGGCCATTGGCCTGATCCAACAGGGCTTCTCTTATGTTCTTATGTGACAGAGTGTTGGACTGGATGGGCCATTGGCCTGATCCAACAGGGCTTCTCTTATGTTCTTATGTGACACAGTGTTGGACTGGATGGGCCATTGGCCTGATCCAACAGGGCTTCTCTTATGTTCTTATGTGACACAGTGTTGGACTGGATGGGCCATTGGCCTGATCCAACAGGGCTTCTCTTATGTTCTTATGTGACACAGAGTGTTGGACTGGAGGGGCCATTGGCCTGATCCAACAGGGCTTCTCTTATGTTCTTATGTGACACAGAGTGTTGGACTGGATGGGCCACTGGCCTGATCCAACAGGGCTTCTCTTATGTTCTTATGTGACTCAGAGTGTTGGACTGGAGGGGCCACTGGCCTGATCCAACATGGCTTCTCTAATGTTCTTATGTGACACAAAGTGTTGGACTGGATGGGCCACTGGCCTGATCCAACAGGGCTTCTCTTATGTTCTTATGTGTCACAGAGTGTTGGACTGGATGGGCCATTGGCCTGATCCAACAGGGCTTCTCTTATGTTCTTATGTGACACAGAGTGTTGGACTGGAGGGGCCACTGGCCTGATCCAACATGGCTTCTCTAATGTTCTTATGTGACACAGAGTGTTGGACTGGATGGGCCATTGGCCTGATCCAACAGGGCTTCTCTTATGTTCTTATGTGACACAGAGTGTTGGACTGGAGGGGCCATTGGCCTGATCCAACATGGCTTCTCTTATGTGACACAGAGTGTTGGGCTGGATGGGCCACTGGCCTGATCCAACAGGGCTTCTCTTATGTTTTTACGTGACACAGAGTGTTGGACTGGATGGGCCACTGGCCTGATCCAACAGGGCTTCTCTTATGTTCTTATGTGACACAGTGTTGGACTGGAGGGGCCACTGGCCTGATCCAACAGGGCTTCTCTTATGTTCTTATGTGACACAGAGTGTTGGACTGGATGGGCCATTGGCCTGATCCAACAGGGCTTCTCTTATGTTATTATGTTTATTCACGCCCATTATTTCGCCTAAGCTAGGGGAGGCCGGAAGGGCTTGGGAGGGGACTCTGGGCCTTCTCAAGGGTGGCAGCACTTGGTAAGAGCCCCCTGCATCGTGACAGACTCCATCGAGGAAATCAAAGCCCCCCGTTTGTAAGATCTGAGCAAGGCCGCTAATGAGCGGACGTTTTGGAGGACGTGAATTCACAAGGTCGCCAGAAGTTGGAAGCGACTTGACGGCACTTCACACAGAGAGAGCAAATAAATTGTGACTTCTCCCTAGAAGCTGAAATGCCTAAACTGGTGTGGGGGGGGGGGGAACCTGTGGCTCCTTCACACATATTCTGTGGCTCGTGAAGCCGCTACCACCTTGGAGAAGGTATTTGTCTCTTTAAATCACTTCTCCAAGCCAAACTGGCCAGCAGCTGCATTTAAAGTTGCTTCCTTTCCACCTCTCCTCCGTCTCATCTCTTTTCCTTCTTTCCGGCTGCCCCTGGTCTTAACTGAAGCTATCATGCTCTGGTCACAATTATGAGAAGACCGCAGTCACGATGTTAAGAAAAGTGGAAGGCAACAGGAAAAGAGGAAGACCCAACAGGAGATCGATCGACTCACTCCAGGAAGCCATGACTCTCGTTTTCCAAGTCCCAAACAAGGCAATTAACAATCAGACTTTTGGAGGCCATTAATTCGTAAGAGCCCCGAGGCACAGAGTGGTAAAGCTGCAGTACTGCTAATGATCTGAGTTCAATCCTGGTGGAAGCTGGTTCATCACGTCGCCGGCTCCAGGTTGACTCAGCCTTCCATCCTTCCGAGGTTGGTCAAATGAGTGCCCAGCTTGCTGAGCGGAAAGTGCGCAAGAAGCCTCACACTGAACTGTAGCTGATGTGAAATTACTGTTGGAGACGCTCTGCCTCCCCTTTTTTAAAAATCATGTAAAGAATCTATATAACTGAATCAATATTGGTCCCAGGTCTGATGAAGACTGGAAAGAAACAAGTACTTAATCCATTGGCTTGTCACCACACTACTTTGGGACTTGAATGTACATGTTTTGGACATTTGGACTGGTTTCTATATATTTCTTAGTAAATTGGTCACTAGCTTGCATTTTTTGTTGTGTTATCCATTATAGTGACCTCTCTCGGATTGAATTCTACTCTCTCTCTCTCAATTGCACAGCAGAGCTACTGAGCCAAGCCTCTCTTCCTTCTATTGGCTGAGGCTCCTCTCCCCCTCCCCAGTCCCTTGGGGGAGGAAAGAAAGAGAAGAAGATGATGATATTGGATTTATATCCTGCCCTCCACTCTGAAGAGTCTCAGAGCGGCTCACAATCTCCTTTACCTTCCCCCCCCCCCCCACAACAGACAGCCTGTGAGGTAGATGAAGATATTGGATTTATATCCTGCCCTCCACTCCGAAGAGTCTCAGAGCAGCTCACAATCTCCTTTACCTTCCTCCCCCACAACAGACACCCTGTGAGGTGGGTGGGGCTGAGGGGGCTCTCACAGCAGCTGCCCTTTCAAGGACAACCTCTGCCAGAGCTCTGGCTGACCCAAGGCCATTCCAGCAGCTGCAAGTGGAGGAGTGGGGGAATCAAACCCGGTTCTCCCAGACAAGAGAGCTCTGGCTGACCCAAGGCCATTCCAGCAGGTGTAAGTGGAGGAGTGGGGAATCCAACCTGGTTCTCCCAGATAAGAGAGCTCTGGCTGACCCAAGGCCATTCCTGCAGCTGCAAGTGGAGGAGTGGGGGATCAAACCCGGTTCTCCCAGATAAGAGTCCACACACTTCACCACTACACCAAACTGGCTCTCCGACTCAACAACAGCACTGGCAGGCCTGGCTTGGAGAAGTGATTTAAAGAGATGAATGCCTTTTCCAAGCCAGTGGGGACTTCAAGAGCCACACAAGATGTGTGAAAGAGCCACATGTGGCTCCCGAGCCCAAGTTTGGCCACTCCCGTTATAGAAAATAAGTCTTTGCTGCATATGAACCTTTATTGCATATGGCGTTTAGAACTGAACTGTATTTAGATGTTTGTAAGGATTTCTTAGATTTATGTAAGTATTTAGGAATGTTGAAAGTTCTGTGTATGATCTGAATTCTTAGGTTACCAACAGAATGTCCTAAACATTAAAACGTTTTCCCACTGGTTTCTAATTGCTGCGGTTTTTAACGTCAGATCTATGCCCATTCATTCTTTTGTGTAGGGACTAAACCAGGGGTGTCAAACATGTGGCCCAAGGGCAGAATCAGGCCCCTGGAGGGCTCCTGTCAGGCCCCCGAGCAACTGGCTGTCATCTGCTTCCTTCTCCCTCTCTCTTGCCTCCTTCTGCATCACAGCTTGCTTTGCAAGGCTTGCTCAGTCACACAGCAGCTACGGAGTAAAACCTCTGTTTTCTCCACTGGCTGAGGCTCCTCCCTTGGGGAGGAAGGGGGGGAGACAAAGCTTGTTTTTCCACACAGCACAGCTACTGAGCCAAGCCTCTCTTCCTTCTATTGGCTAAAATTCCACCCCCCCCCCCCCACCACCATTCCTCTGGGGAAGGAAAGAAAGAGCCAGAGCTTCCTTTGCCCAGATCCCTGGATCCCACAGGAGAAATACAAAGAAAACAAGAAGTGCTAATGTTTTGAGCGGGTTTTTTTTAAACTATTTAATTGTGTTTGTGTCCTTTATAAAGTTTGTATCTCTGCTACCTAATCTTAAATAGATACACACATGGCCCAGCCCAACCCAACATGGCCCAGCCCAACAAGGTCTCAGTCATGTCGGATCTGGCCCTCATAACAGATGAGTTTGATACCCCTGCACTAAACCTGTTTGTCTGATGTGGAGAGTAGAAGGGCGGTACTAACATCTGATGACATATAGGCAGGGCTTTTTTTGGTAGGGGGAAAAAAAATCCCAGCATGGACTCATTTGCATATTAGGCCACACCTCCTGACACCACCATTGTTTCACATGGGGCTCTCTCTTTTTTACAGAAAAAGCCCAGCAGGAACTCATTTGCTTACTAGGCCACACCCCCTGGCATCAAGCCAGCCGGAACTGCATTCCTGCGCGTTCCTGCTCAAGAAAAGCCCTGCCTGTAACGGAAGATTAACAAGCGAATGAACCGGAAATAGTATAGCTCGGGGTGGCCGACTGTAGCTCTCCAGATTTTTTTTGCCTACAACTCCCATCAGCCCCAGCCATTGGCCATGCTGGCTGGGGCTGATGGGAGTTGTAGGCAAAAAAACATCTGGAGAAGCTACCGTTGCCACCCCTGGTATAGCTGGCGTCATTAGGTCCTGCGATTGTGCTGTTAGAGTGAAGGGCACTCTCCTGCTCACACTCATCCCTAACTATCAATACACGTTGATGGGGTGTGAACTGGCAGAGACTGACCAAGAGAGAGATCTTGGGGTCGTGGTAGATAACTCACTGAAAATGTCAAGGCAGTGTGCGACTGCAATAAAAAAGGCCAACGCCATGCTGGGAATTATTAGGAAGGGAATTGAAAACAAAGCAGCCAGTATCCTAATGCCCCTGCATAAATCGATGGTGCGGTCTCATTTGGAGTACTGTGTGCAGTTCTGGTCACTGCACCTTAAAAAAGATATTATCGCACTGGAAAAAGTGCAGGAAAGGGCAACTAGAATGATTAATGGGTTGGAACGCTTTTCTTATGAAGAAAGGTTAAAATGCTTGGGGCTCTTTGAAACGTCAACTGCGGGGTGACATGAGACAGGTTTACAAGATTATGCATGGGATAGAGAAGGTAGAGAAAGAAGTACTTTTCTCCCTTTCTAACAATACAAGAACTCGTGGGCATTCGATGAAATCGCTGAGCTGTTGGGTTAGAACGGATAAAAGGAAGTACTTCTTCACCCAAAGGGTGATTTACACATGGAATTCACTGCCACAGGAAGTGGTGGCGGCTACAAGCATAGCCAGCTTCAAGAGGGGACTGGATCAACATCTGGAGCAGAGGTCCATCAATGTCTATTAGCCACAGCGTATTGTTGGAACTCTCTGTCTGGGGCAAGTGATGATCTTTATTCTTGGTGCTTGGGGGGGAGGCATAGTGGGAGGGTTTCTAGTGTCCTGGTCCCACTGATGGACCTCCTGATGGCACCTGTTTTTTTTGGCCACTGTGTGACTCAGAGTGCTGGGCTGGATGGGCCATTGGCTGATCCAACATGGCTTCTCTTATGTTCTCACATCCCCCCACTGAAGACTTTTTTCGTTGCTTACCTGAATTAAGATCTCAGTGGGAATCTCCTCTGCTTTCTTTGGGGCGATGTTCTGGATACGGATAAACTGACTGGCTGCCGGAGGAGCCGCCACCACCTGCTTCCTCTCCAATAAAGGCGGCCCAACCGCAGGGGGGCTCGACGCAGAGTCCAAGCGTTTGGGCGGCTGCAAGACAGAAGTCGCCACGGCTGTGCCAGTTCCGACTGTGGCCACCCTCAGCACCGAGGTGGGGGCCGAGTCCGCTTCGCCGGTCGGGTTGCCGGCGGGCAAAGCCTTGCTGCTGGGGGGATCCGCTGCCGTACGGTCTACGCTGGTGTCGATCTGCGCTTCCATCATGGACATTTTCAAAATGTCCGCTACCGCTGTCTTCGTGGGCACCTGGGCAGGGAAGAGGCTCGGGAGGGGCGGGTTTGGCTTAGGTGCCGGACCGACTCCGGCCACCTTGGACACGGTAGGTGGCTGATGCCCTTCAAAAGTTATCTTTGTAACAGAGGATCCTTGGGATATTATGGGCTGGTGCACCTGAAAATCAAACAGGGTTTGTGCATGTTACAGGCAGGTTGGTGTGCTCGCCCTCCGTTTATTTAAACATCTTCTATCATAACTTAGCACCTTATTTTAAAAAAAGGAAACAAAAGAAACAAAACCACCAACAAAACTTTCTACAGGGAAGAGAGTTTTGGAAATTCGGGATTTTAAACACAGAACGATTGCTAGCCAAAAATAGGGAACGACTAATCAGATGCCAAGGTCAAAAGCAGAGATTGCCAGATGTCCATTTCTACAGTAAAAACCACAGCAGCCCCGTTTTCCTTTGGGATTTACACCCCCAATCACTGCCTCTTAGGGGTGTGCATTCGGTTCGCCTGAATCAAAGAAACCACCGAATCACCCCTGATTTGGAAGTATACGGCACCGTATACTTCTGAATCCATTTTGAAGCCATTATGCGGGAGCCATATACGGCTCCCCGTACACTTCCGAATCGATATTCGGAAGTATATGGAACTCCATGGAAAAGGAGCTTCTACAGCCTCAGGGGAGCTGCTTGCCTCCTTTCCTGCCTTTGGAAGCGTTTTCCCCCTTCTCCCATAGCCTCCCGGGGATCAGGGAGGGAGGGGGAGGGGAAGAGGAGCCCCAGCAGCCAATCCAAAGTATGCATTTGCAAGGCTGTTGTGTAGCTGATGGCTGGGCTAATCCCCCAGCCATCAACAACATTGTTGTTCTTTTTAAATTTTGTTTACTTGGGTATCCAAGTAAGCAGTGTTCTCTGTGGTATTGTTTGAAACTGCTCTGTGTAGGGCCAGAGAACCTTTTTAAGGACTTTGCCTGTCTGGACTCCATTCCATTGCTGCTGTGTTGGTGTGAGAGAGATTGTGCTGCGCTGGCCCTTGGCCTCAGCTGCTGCTGCTCTCTCTCAGCCTTGCCTGACCTGCCTGGAGAAGAGAAGACGTCTAAGGAAAGACAGTCTTGGGGTTCTTGTTTTTATTTTAGTTAGTAAAAGGACTTTTTAAGCCTCAGAGTCCCTTTACTTATCCAGATTTGGGTGGATGAGTACTGGGTAGCTTATTTGGAGTTAGGGGGTTCTGCTGGGGTTGGGGTGGGGTTGCCAATTTGCCCATATCTTACTTTAGTGAGAGGACTTTTAAAAGTGCAGTGTCCTTTTACTTTTCCTGATTCGGGTGGCTTGGATTTCTTGGGGTTAGGGTGAAGGTTTTTTGGCCGGGGAGTGGTTGGTAAAGTTCCTGTATTGTTAAAAGTCAAGTTTTTTACTGTTTTAAAAGGATTCTGTGTTTGATTTGTTGCTGCTGTGTTGTGCTGCTGTTGTTCCTTTTCTCTTCTGGTTCGGGGGGGGGGGGAGCTGTTTGGCCTAATTTTCATTGTTAAAAAGGTCACTTCTTTAACGTTGAGTTTGTTGGCCTTTTCTCAGTGATCTGTTTGGATCTTTTCTCTGTTGTTGCTGGTTTTGCATCCTGTCCTGTTGTCCCTTTTCCTGGTTCTGGTTGGGGGGGGGGGGTTAAAAGTTAAATTTCTTTTTGTCACATTTTGTTTTTTTTAAAATTACCTCTGGTTGGTGTGGGGGTTGCTGTGTGGGGTGGGTCACTTTCATGTTTTTATAGTTATTTTTTGAGTCTGAGGGTGCTTTTGGTTTGGCTAGGGCCACTAAATAGGCTGCCCCACTAATAAGGGTGTTTTTAGGGATTGTGTTTGAGAGTTGTGTTGTTTGGGGCAGGGCTGGAGAGCTGGCATCTGTAGATTGCATGTTCTGTGGTAGGGAAGCTGGCACCTGGGTGAGAGACCCAGAACCAGCATGCTTGTTGTGCTTGGCCAGCTCTCCCCGCATTGTTTGGGGCAGGGCTTGAGAGCTGGGATCTGTAGATTGTGTGTTCTGTGGCAGGGAAGGTGGCATCTGGGCGAGAGACCCAGAACCAGCATGCTTGTTATGCTTGGCCAGCTCTCCCCGTGTTATTTGGGGCAAGGCTGGAGAGCTGGCATCTGAGTTTGCTGCAGCCAGATCTGCAGAGCAGACCTTGAGCAGATTGTGTTTTGTGTGGCAGTGATGTTGGCAACTGGGTTTATATTGGTTCCAGGCCTGCACTGCAGGGTTCATAGAGTAGATAGAGGGATGTAGTGCATTTGGGTCCTATAGAGATTCTCTGGTGTGAAGTTAGGTTTGGCTTTGGGTGCCCCAGGAATTGGACCCCCTGGCCCAATCTTTTTGGGACTTGGAGGTTTTGTAGGGGAGAGTCCCCTGCGGGTTCCCCGCAGTTTTGGGGGCTCTCCCTCAACCCCCCTGTCCACCAGTAGCCTCTAATTATGCCCTATGTTGCCATTGATTTCAATGGCCTATAGGGTATAATGGTGGGATAGGGGCACCCTCTTTGGGTGCTCCTGGAATGGGACCCCCTGGCCCAATCTTTTTGGGACTTGGGGGGTTTGTAGGGGAGAGTCCCCTGCGGGTTCCCCGCAGTTTTGGGGGCTCTCCCTCAACCCCCCTGTCCACCAGTAGCCTCTAATTATGCCCTATGTTGCCATTGATTTCAATGGCCTATAGGGTATAATGGTGGGATAGGGGCACCCACTTTGGGTGCTCCTGGAATGGGACTCCCTGGCCCAATCTTTTTGGGACTTGGAGGTTTTGTAGGGGAGAGTCCCCTGCGGGTTCCCCGCAGTTTTGGGGGCTCTCCCTCAACCCCCCTGTCCACCAGTAGCCTCTAATTATGCCCTATGTTGCCATTGATTTCAATGGCCTATAGGGTATAATGGTGGGATAGGGGCACCCTCTTTGGGTGCTCCTGGAATGGGACCCCCTGGCCCAATCTTTTTGGGACTTGGGGGGTTTGTAGGGGAGAGTCCCCTGCGGGTTCCCCGCAGTTTTGGGGGCTCTCCCTCAACCCCCCTGTCCACCAGTAGCCTCTAATTATGCCCTATGTTGCCATTGATTTCAATGGCCTATAGGGTATAATGGTGGGATAGGGGCACCCACTTTGGGTGCTCCTGGAATGGGACTCCCTGGCCCAATCTTTTTGGGACTTGGAGGTTTTGTAGGGGAGAGTCCCCTGCGGGTTCCCCGCAGTTTTGGGGGCTCTCCCTCAACCCCCCTGTCCACCAGTAGCCTCTAATTATGCCCTATGTTGCCATTGATTTCAATGGCCTATAGGGTATAATGGTGGGATAGGGGCACCCACTTTGGGTGCTCCTGGAATGGGACCCCCTGGCCCAATCTTTTTGGGACTTGGGGGGTTTGTAGGGGAGAGTCCCCTGCAAATTTGGGGGCTCTCCCTCAGACCCCCTCCCCTCCAGGGAGCTTCCAATATACCCTATTTTGCCATTGATTTCAATGGCCATAGGGTATAATGGGGCTGTATATTCGGAAATAGCCGCGCATCTACAGTATATGCAGCTATTCTGAGTACCGGTATTCGGAAATATACGGTATTCCGAATTTTTTGGCCCCGTATATTTCCAAATCTGATTTTTTCCAAATTTTTTTGCACACCCCTACTGCCTCTCTTCACACACCCCCCATTCAAAATGCCCATAGTGTTTAGGGACAGAAAGCGTTTTTCCTTTTTTAAAAAAAAAACGCATTTATTTGAGGGTCAACGCACTCTTTTGGTCCTTAATTTTTCTGCCCTCCCCAGGAAAATGAGATTGCTTCATCTAGGACAAGAGTAACTAAGGTGAGGGTGATGTAAACGGCAAAGGAAGACGTACAATGCAGATCCATAGACTGCCGCCGCGGGATTCGTCTTTATTTCCATAGAGATTTTTTAAAAAGGGGGGACGAAAATCAATTACTTTATACCTACAAAACAAAAAGAAAAAAGAAAACAGCAGCGAAAGAAATTAGGGATGGATCAATGCAAAGAAGTGCAATCAGAAGAGTAGACTTCCAAATTCGTGGGAGCCTTCCCCCTCCCTCCCACTGGGTCAGCTACGCTTCCACTTTGTGGGAAAACCTATGGTTTTCCAGAACGCTCTAGCAATTCTGGGAGGAAAACTCTATGGTACCATAGAGTTTCCCTCCCAAATTCCTAGAGCGTTTGGGGAAACCGTAGAGTTTCCTCAGAAGCTCATAGAGCGGCCAGCACACGACATCGCCGGTGCAATGTGTGCGTGCAAAGAAAAAAAGACTCCCGTCAGAGCCCGCAGGGGACTTGGCAACCCTAGGATGCAGCCGGGTGGGGCTTTCCCCAACAAGGCTTCTCATTGGCTTGGCAGACTTTTAAAAGCTGCTGTATCAACTGCCACCACAGCACAAGGATCTCCCCTGTGCGACTGGAGGGAACCCCCGGCAGCCATTATGTGGCTGGCTCCGCCTCCCCACCATGTTGTGTTGGAACGGCAATGGTGCCCAAAAAGGTTAAGGACCCCTGCAGGGTTCCTTCTACGGCTAGTGTGAGCTAGCTCATCGTTTTTTAGCCTCTGCCTCACAGATTTTTGTCTTCGCTCAGGAAAAAAAAGGCCCCAGAGCAAACGAATGTATGCGGTCGCTCACAACTTTAATGTCAGTAGCTCACAAGGTAGACTTTTTGCTCACATGACTCCGCAGCTTAGAGCAAGGGTGGCCAACGGTAGCTCTCCAGAGGTTTTTTGCCTACAACTCCCATCAGCCCCAGCCATCAGCCATGCTGGCTGCGGCTGATGGGAATTGTAGGCAAAAAACATCTGGAGAGCTTCCTTTGGCCACCCCTGGCTTAGAGGACTGGATCCCCGATGTATGCACCGGCTGAGACTGGGGCTGCCCTCCAGACAGGAGGTCCAGCATTTCATGTGCAGACAATGATTTTTTTTTTTTAATTTGAGGGGGAATTTAAAACCCCTACTGAGATACAGTGAGCAGAACTCTCCAGGGGTGTCGAATATGCAGTCCGGGGGCCGAATCAGGCCCCTGGAGGGCTCCTATCAGGCCCCTGTTATCTGCTTCCTTCTCCCTCTCTCTTACTTCCTTCTGCATCACAGCTTGCTTTGCCAGGCTTGCTTAATTACACAGGGCTAATTACAGAGCTACAAAGCAAAACCTCTATTTTCTCCATTGGCTGAGGCCCTTCCCTCGGGGAGGAAGGGGGAGGGAGAGCTTTGCTTTGCCATGCTCTCTCAATCACACAGCAGAGCTACAGAGCCAAGCCTCTCTTCCTTCAATTGGCTGAGGCTCCTCCCCCTCCTAGTCCCCTGAGGAAGGAAAGAGCCAGAGCTTCCAGTGCCCAGCTCCCTGGATCCCATGGGAGAAATACAAATAAAGCACGTTTAAGACCAACGAGTGCTAATGTTTTAAAGTTTTCTTTAAAAAAAAATCTTTAACTGTGTTTTTTTGTGTCTTTTATAAAGTTTATATCTTTGCTGCCTGGCATTGCATTTTATGACACATAGGGCCCGGCCCGACGAGATCACATTTATGTCAGATCCAGCCCTCGTAACAAATGAGTTTGACACCGCTGCTCTATGTGAAAGCTCACAGATGATGATGATATTGCATATATATATATCCCACCCTCGACTTTGAATTTCCTCTCCCACAACAGACATCCTGTGAGGTGGGTGGGGCTGAGAGAGCTCTTGCAGCAGCTGCCCTTTCAAGGAGAATTCTGCCGGAGCTATGGCTGACCCAAGACCATTCCAGCAGGTGCAAGTGGAGGAGTGGGGAATCCAACCCAGTTCTTCCAGATAAGAGAGGTATAGCTGACCCAAGACCATTCCAGCAGGTGCAAGTGGAGGAGTGGGGAATCAAACCCAGTTCTCCCAGATAAGAGAGCTATGGCTGACCCAAGACCATTCCAGCAGCTGCAAGTGGAAGAGTGGGGAAATCAAACCCAGTTCTCCCAGATAAGAGAGCTATGGCTGACCCAAGGCCATTCCAGCAGCTGCAAGTGGAGGAGTGGGGAAATCAAACCCGGTTCTCCCAGATAAGAGAGCTCTGGCTGACCCAAGACCATTCCAGCAGCTGCAAGTGGAGGAGTGGGGAATCAAACCCCGTTCTCCCAGAGAAGAGAGCTACGGCTGACGCAAGGCCATTCCAGCAGCTGCAAGTGGAGGAGGCGGGAATCAAACCCGGTTCTCCCAGAGAAGAGAGCTATGGCTGACCCAAGGCCATTCCAGCAGCTGCAAGTGGAGGAGTGGGGAATCAAACCCGGTTTTCCCAGATAAGAGAGCTAGGGCTGATCCAAGGCAATTCCAGCAGCTGCAAGTGGAGGAGTGGGGGATTCAAACCAGGTTCTCCCAGATAAGAGAGCTATGGCTGACCCAAGGCCATTCCAGCAGCTGCAAGTGGAGGAGTGCGGAATCAAACCCCATGCTCCCAGATAAGAGAGCTATGGCTGACCCAAGACCATGCCAGCAGGTGCAAGTGGAGGAGTGGAGAATCAAATCCGGTTCTCCCAGATAAGAGAGCTCTGGCTGACCCAAGGCCATTCCAGCAGCTGCAAGTGGAGGAGTGGGGGAATCAAACCCAGTTCTCCCAGATAAGAGAACTATGGCTGACCCATGGCCATTCCAGCAGCTGCCAGTGGAGGAATGGGGAAATCAATCCCAGTCCTTCCAGATAAGAATCCAGACACTTAACCACGTCACCAAACTGGACTCTCGAATTCTGCATGGCTGGCATTGACAACGTTCTGTAGTTCTCTCAGATAAGAGAGGTATGGCTGACCCAAGGCCATTCCGGCAGCTGCCAAGTGGAGGAGCGGGGCAGTCAAACCCAGTTCTCCCGGAGAAGAGTCCACACACTTAATGACTACACCAAACGGACAGCAAAGCGGCGCACGATCTCTTCCACAAAGAGAACCCCAGTGGGGGCACGTTTGCTTTGTCCTTCCCCGCCTCCCATCCCTGAGAGCCCATTACCTGGCTGGCCGGCTGTTTCTCGGGCGGGGCGGACAGCTGCACGTGGCTCTGGGGGAGCTGGGGCTGGACATAGATCTTCTGGGCGGTGGGCGCCTGCTGCAGCTTGGGCAGCTGCTGGGTGGTCTTGACGGCCAGCACCTGGACGACGGTCTGCTGGGGCTGGGCCACCAGGGTGGGAAGTTGCCTCTCGCGGATGATGGAGTGGTGCGGGGCAGGCGGGGCCTCCGGCTTGGGCTGCCCCGGGTCCGGCGGCGGCTGGAGCGGGGCCAGCTTCTGGTGGCGGATGGAGAGCTGGGGCATCTGGGGGAGCTTGTGGGGGAGCGGCTCGGCCTGCAGGTGGATGGTCTGCTTCTGCTTGGCCTGGAAGCACTGCAGGGTCTGGCTCAGCTTCTGGGGCGTCTGGGCCAGGGCGGAGCGGTAGAAGAGCCCCGTCTGGGGGTCCAGCGTGTCCATCTCTTCCACTTCCCCTTCCTCCGTGCCCAGCGGCTCGCTGTGCTTCGTGAACGCCGTGTGGCTGCTCAGGGCCTTGAAGGGGCGCCGAAGAAAACCCACCCCCAAAATAAAAAGAGGCAGGTAAGCAGCGAAACGGAAGCAGAAAGAAGATGATATTGGATTTATATTCCGCCCTATGCTCTGAATCTCAGAGCGGCTCACAATCTCCTTTCCCTTCCTCCCCCACAACAGACACCCTGTGAGGTAGATGAAGATATTGGATTTATATCCCGCCCTCCACTCCAAAGAGTCTCAGAGCGGCTCACAATCTCCTTTACCTTCCTCCCCCACAACAGACACCCTGTGAGGTAGATGAAGATATTGGATTTATAACCCGCCCTCCACTCCGAAGAGTCTCAGAGCGGCTCACAATCTCCTTTACCTTCCTCCCCCACAACAGACACCCTGTGAGGTAGATGAAGATATTGGATTTATATTCCACCCTCCACTCCGAAGAGTCTCAGAGCGGCTCACAATCTCCTTTACCTTCCTCCCCCACAACAGACACCCTGTGAGGTAGATGAAGATATTGGATTTATATTCCACCCTCCACTCCGAAGAGTCTCAGAGCGGCTCACAATCTCCTTTACCTTCCTCCCCCACAACAGACACCCTGTGAGGTAGATGAAGATATTGGATTTATATCCCGCTCTCCACTCCGAAGAGTCTCAGAGCGGCTCACAATCTCCTTTCCCTTCCCCCCCACAACAGACACACTGTGAGGTAGAAGATGATATTGGATTTATATCCCGCCCTCCACTCCGAAGAGTCTCAGAGCGGCTCACAATCTCCTTTCCCTTCCCCCCCGCAACAGACACACTGTGAGGTAGAAGAAGATATTGGATTTATATCCCGCCCTCCACTCCAAAGAGCCTCAGAGCGGCTCACAATCTCCTTTACCTTCCTCCCCCACAACAGACACCCTGTGAGGTGTGTGGGGCTGAGAGAGCTCTCCCAGAAGTTGCCCTTTCAAGGGCAGAGTCTCAGAGCAGCCTACAATCTCCTTTACCTTCCCCCCCCACACACACAACAGACACCCTGTGAGGGAGCTGGGCTGAGAGAGCTCTCCCAGAAGTTGCCCTTTCAAGGACAACTCCTACCAGAGCTATGGCTGACCCAAGGCCATTCCAGCAGCTGCAAATGGAGGAGGGGGGAATCAAACCCGGTTCTCCCAGATAAGAGAGCTATGGCTGACCCAAGGCCATTCCAGCAGCTGCAAGTGGAGGAGTGGGGAATCAAACCCGGTTCTCCCAGATAAGAGAGCTCTGGCTGACCCAAGGCCATTCCAGCAGCTGCAAGTGGAGGAGGGGGGAAATCAATCCCAGTCCTTCCAGATAAGAGTCCAGACACTTAATCACGACACCAAACTGTACTCTCGAATTCTGCATGGCTGGCATTGACAACGTTCTGTAGTCGAAGGCTTTCACGGCCGGAGTTCGTTAGCGGTTGTAGATTTTCCAGGCTTGGCATCGTGAGACCTGACCGGCCACCGCAGAGGTGCAACCCTATTTGTCAGGTCTCACAGTGCCACACAGCCCATAAAATCTACAACCGCTAACTGACAACATTGCTGTGGCCGTCACTGCAACCTCTGGAAGCAAATCTCACATTGTTATCACGCTCTGTGTAAAGCGGCTTTTCCGTTTGTCTGTCCTGACTGCCCTTTGCTTGCTTTGCCAGGCTTGCTCAATCATACAGGAGCTACAGCGCAAAGCCTCTATCTTCTCCATTGGCTGAGGCTCCTCCCTTGGGGAACGAGGGGGAGAGGAGAGAATTCTGCATGGCCAGCACTGACAACATTGACTGGGACAGCTTGTGCTGGTTATGCTCCCTAGACATCTCCTCCTTTAACTCCCTTCCTGTGTCCTAAATCCCAACTCCCCTTCCTCTTATCCATCTCTGCTAGGGGGATCCCTGAAGTATGCCCGGGGCCTACTGACACCTTTTCTGGTGGCAAAGTATTCTTAGAAAGCAGTTGGGAGTTTTGTCCAGCAAAGTTTCTGATCAGCTATGTAGATTTTTAAAAACATGGCTTTGGCAGAAGTTGCCACCACAGAGGTCTTTAGTGTGCGAATGTAGAAAAGCAGTGGCAGCCATTTTGGGGCTGGCTCCGCCTCCAGAGGCAGCCATTTTGGGGCTGGCTCAGCCTCCCAAAGCAGCCGTTTTGGGGCTGAGTCCCATCATGCGGTATCAGAATTCCAAAGGCGGTTCACGGGATCAAGAAAGTTGGGGACCTCTGCTCTGCTATTATTCCTCTAGAGCAGGGGTAGGGAATGTTGGCTCTCCGGATGTTTTTTTCTGCCTACAACTCCCATCAGTCCCAGCCAGCATGGCCAATGGCTGGGGCTGATGGGAGTTGTAGGCAAAAAGCATCCAGAGAGCCAACGTTCCCTACCCCTGCAGAGAGATCTGCCTCATGCTTATGCCAGCAGCCGCCACCCCCCCCCCCCAGAGTGACAGCTGGGTGACAGTGACAAACTGACCTGCTGCATGATGTGCGTGATAGCGCCTGTGGAGGATGCCGGGATGGATTTCACCACGACGGACGTCTGTGTGGCCGTCTGCGACTGAGCCACATGCTGCAGGAGGGTCCGCTGGGGCTGGGATGACGGCTGGTGGGGCTGGGACCTGTGGCTAACTGGAAACGGGGAGCGGAGGGAAGGGGGTGTCAGAAAAAAAAGGTCAACTGCAGCTTCCCTAAACCCAGTGCAAAGCCCCCTGCCCAGAAGGCCAAGTGTGCAGATGAGATACCCTCCCCAACACATAAGAAGAGAACACACCAATGCTACATGCCGGTTTCAACCAACTGTAGGGGGGGGGAGGGGAGCTGCTGAGAGCGCTGCAACGTTTGTCGTCAACGTGTATGAGGAGAAGCAGTGGCAGCCATTTTGGGGCTGGCTCCGCCTCCTGAGGCAGCCATTTTGGGGCTGGCTCTGCCTCGCCCCTCGGGTTAAAGTGCTCGACCTGAACCGGGGGAAATGCGAGTTCGAGTCTCCAGCTGGCCATGAAAAATTCACTGGAGGAAGCCAGGCCGGATGTATGCTCCTGGCTGAGTCTGGTTGGCAGGAAGAGAACAGAGAACCACATGTACCTCACTCAGCTCTTTGGGTGGGATAAAAGTGTGGTCTTTTTTTTTTTTTTTTTTAAAGCCAGGGTAAACACCTGAGGCTGGGGTCTATATACAGGGCCTTCTGTGTGAAGGCACCCTGCGTCCCTCTCCTCCCAACACCCTGACAGTGGCGCTCGTACCAGATCTGACCTCGCCCTGAGGGTATTCTGGATCGTCCGTGTCCTGCTTTACCTTTCTCCTGAGCGAAGGGTGGCCAATTGTGAGAAAGCACAAGGTATTAAGTTTGCAGCTGAGCACTCGTCAAATGAAAGGGGGCAGGGAACGCAGGCTAATCTTACTGCAGGCAATCTGAAGTCTTTAAGCGACTTGTGAAAAGCCCGATAGGTACGCATCAAAATCCTGAAATTCAGGTTCTTGCACAGACGTTCCAATGAAAACAGAAGTCCCAACGAAAGCTTACGGGGCCAGTTCACGCCAGAGGCCACGACTGAGCTGCCACGCGATCAGAGAGCCTCCCGGTGCCAGTGGCAGCTATCGGCTCCATAACAGCCGCTACAGCCTCCCGCAAAAGCTCAACACCTATGCCAGAACGAAAGTTCTCATCTACTCACACTCTGTCAGTGCCTGGCTTCCTCTCGCAGCAGAAAGGAACAAGACGGCAGAACTAAATGAGATTGCGGTCGAATCGCTTGTTCCTCTCTGCTACTGTAAGAAGCCAAGCATCACAAAGGAACTGTAAAGAGGGGGGAGGCGGGGGGCTTCAGGTGGGTAGCAATGCCGGATTGAAGCAGCAGAGCAAAGATGGAGTCCGGTGGCACCTTTAAGACCTACGAAGTTTAATTCTGGGTATAGGCTTTTGCATGTGTGCACTAGAAGAAGAAAAAGAAGACCATAGATTTACGCCCCGCTCTTCTCTCTGAATCGAGAGTCTCAGAGCGGCTCACAATCTCCTTTATCTTCTTCCCCCACAACAGACGCCCTGTAAGCCATGTTCCCTCTAAGCTGCAGAGTCTTAGGAGCAAAAATTCTACTTTGTGAGCGACTGGTATTAAAGTTATGAGCTCCTAGTGTGCTCTGGGGTCATCCTTCCTGAGCTAAGGCAAAAAAATGTGTGAGCTGGAGGCTCAAAATCTGTGAGCTAGCTCACGCTAACTCAGCTTAGAGGGAACGCTGCCTGTGAGGTGGGTGGGGCTGAGAGAGCTCTCCCAGAAGCTGCCCTTTCAAGGACAACTCTATGAGAGCTATGGCAGACTCAAGGCCATTCCAGCAGGTGCAAGTGGAGGAGTGGGGGAATCAAACCCGGTTCTCCCAGATAAGAGAGCTCTAGCTGACCCAAGGCCATTCCAGCAGGTGCAAGTGGAGGAGTGGGGGAATCAAACCCGGTTCTCCCAGAGAAGAGAGCTATGGCTGACCCAAGGCCATTCCAGCAGGTGCAAGTGGAGGAGTGGGGGAATCAAACCCGGTTCTCCCAGATAAGAGAGCTCTAGCTGACCCAAGGCCATTCCAGCAGGTGCAAGTGGAGGAGTGGGGAATCAAACCCGGTTCTCCCAGATAAGAGAGCTCTAGCTGACCCAAGGCCATTCCAGCAGGTGCAAGTGGAGGAGTGGGGGAATCAAACCCGGTTCTCCCAGAGAAGAGAGCTCTAGCTGACCCAAGGCCATTCCAGCAGGTGCAAGTGGAGGAGTGGGGAATCAAACCCGGTTCTCCCAGATAAGAGAGCTCTAGCTGACCCAAGGCCATTCCAGCAGCTGCAAGTGGAGGAGTGGGGAATCAAACCCGGTTCTCCCAGATAAGAGAGCTCTAGCTGACCCAAGGCCATTCCAGCAGGTGCAAGCGGAGGAGTGGGGAATCAAACCCGGTTCTCCCAGATAAGAGAGCTCTAGCTGACCCAAGGCCATTCCAGCAGCTGCAAGTGGAGGAGTGGGGAATCAAACCCGGTTCTCCCAGAAAAGAGAGCTCTGGCTGACCCAAGGCCATTCCAGCAGGTGCAAGCGGAGGAGTGGGGAATCAAACCCGGTTCTCCCAGATAAGAGAGCTCTGGCTGACCCAAGGCCATTCCAGCAGCTGCAAGTGGAGGAGTGGGGAATCAAACCCGGTTCTCCCAGATAAGAGAGCTCTAGCTGACCCAAGGCCATTCCAGCAGCTGCAAGTGGAGGAGTGGGGAATCAAACCCGGTTCTCCCAGAGAAGAGAGCTATGGCTGACCCAAGGCCATTCCAGCAGCTGCAAGCGGAGGAATGGGGAATCAAACCCGGGTCTCCCAGATAAGAGAACTCTGGCTGACCCAAGGCCATTCCAGCAGGTGCAAGTGGAGGAGTGGGGAATCAAACACGGTTCTCCCGGATAAGAGAGCTCTGGCTGACCCAAGGCCATTCCAGCAGGTGCAAGTGGAGGAATGGGGAATCAAACCCGGTTCTCCCAGATAAGAGAGCTCTGGCTGACCCAAGGCCATTCCAGCAGGTGCAAGTGGAGGAGTGGGGAATCATACCCGGTTCTCCCAGATAAGAGAGCTCTGGCTGACCCAAGGCCATTCCAGCAGGTGCAAGTGGAGGAGTGGGGAATCAAGCCCGGTTCTCCCAGATAAGAGAGCTCTGGCTGACCCAAGGCCATTCCAGCAGCTGCAAGTGGAGGAGGGGGGGAATCAAACCCGGTTCTCCCAGGTAAGAGTCCATGCACTTAACCACCACACCAAACTGGCTCTTGGGAGTGTAAGGCTGAGGTGTAAAGCTGGGGTGCACAAACATGAAAGCTTATACCCAGAATTAAAACTCTGTTGGTCTTAAAGGTGCCAGTGGTCTCAAAACTTGGTTCTACAGGTGGCTGGCTGTACGTACTGATAGCTACGACAATCATCCGGAGGCTTCCAAACACGTTGAGTGAACTGTCTTAGTACAGAAGTGGAAATTCACTAATTCCGCAGAAGCTTGAACCAGTTCTGGAGGAAAACGCTTTGTTGGATTAACCCAGGATATGTTCTAGATTGTTATTGTTATTATTATTATTATTATTATTTAAAAAGGCCTTTTAGAAATAAAATGTCTGACCTATGTGGTTTTGGAGGTACTCTTCCGATTGTGAACGAATACAGGGCTGTCTTCCTGAGTCTGCAGATTAAACAGAAGTGTTAAGAGCTAAGAGAAGAGTCAGAAATGGCTTGGCTCATCTCTGCCAGGAGTTTAGCTCTAAAGCCTACACAAGCTTTTTTGCTCAGAACTCATCCGCTGGGCCCCCTTGTGATTTTTCGTCGCATGTACGAAAATTTGGAGCGGTGGGAGACTCAAGTAGGCATGCTCTCTGGAACAGAAGCAGAGGTCAAGATGCAACAGGCTGGGGCTGTTAGACCCTGTTCCCATTATCTCCTTCACAGGGGTATCCTCCCGCAGAGCCGGGGGTTCTATCCCAGGATAAGGCAGCAAAATCCCCGCTTATTTGTTTACCTGCAAAATGACTCGCTGTTACGCAGCCCAAGCGTTCAAAACAATTTAACGGTTAAAAAAAAATGCATTATAACCCCCACCCCATAAAATTAAACACAGATACGAGAAGAGCCCTGCTGGATCAGACCAATAACCCACCTAGTACAGCATCCTGTCTTACAGTGGCCAACCAGTTCTTCTGGAGGACCAGCAACAGGCCACAGAGGTTGAGACCTTCGTAATCACATCAGAAAAGCCCTTCTGGATCAGATCAGCAGTCAACCTACGCCAAACATTCTGTCACACACAGGCCAAGCAGTTCCTCTGGAGGGCCAACAACTGGGCAGAGAGGCTGAGGCCTTCTCCTGATAAGAACACTAGAAGAGTCTTGCCGGATCAGAACAACGGACCTTCTAGGCAAATGATGCAGCAAGAGATTTTGAAAATTTTGGGATCTAATATCAAGAAGGCACCGGACATTTTTCTGTTGGGATTACAAATGGAAATATTTCCAAAACAAGATAGAAGGGTAATTTGTGATATGCTTTCAGCTGCTCGGACATTATATGCGCAGATGTGGAAGCAAGACAAAATACCAGAAAAGTGGGAATGGACTTTAAAAGTTATGCATTGGAGTGAAATGGACAAGCTGACAAGAATCTTAAAAGAACATGATTTAGAGAAGTTTAAAAATGAGTGGGGAAAATTTCAAAAATATGTTGAAAAACAATGGAATGTTAAAGGTTATTTGGCGACTTTTGACAATGATTAAGTTCTAAAGGAACGTTAAATGGACTATAGTAAAAAAGTGAGACTACTGGAATATATTTTTGATGACTAAAAGACTACTATGAAGATGGATTACAATTATAAACGATGTTTTTTTTTTCTTTCCTTTTCTCTTTTTGCTTTATGTTTTCTTTTTTACGAGGATTCTTTAATAGACAAAATTGATTACCTTTTTTTTTAGCAATTTAATTAAAATACACTGCTGGGGGGTCACTAAAAGGGGGGGAGGGGGGAGAAAATGTAATGTATATGTATTAATTTTGTTTGTGAGTTTCCTGCCTTGTGCAGGGCGTTGGACTAGATGACCCTGGAGGTCCCTTCCAACTCTAGGATTCCTGACACTTCGAGTGATTCCTCAGTGCAACAGGCTTCTTCAGGAGGTGGTGGGCTTCTTCAGGAGGTGGTGGGCTCTCTTACCTTGGAGGTTTTTAAACAGAGGCTAGAGGGCCATCTGACAGCAATGAGGATCCTGTGAATTTAGGGGGAGGTGTTTGCGAGTTTCCTGCCTTGTGCAGGGGGTTGGACTAGATGACCCTGGAGGTCCCTTCCAACTCAAGGATTCCTGACACTTCGAGCGATTCCTCAGTGGAACAGGCTTCCTCCTCGGGAGGTGGTGGGCTCTCATCCCTTGGGAGGTTTTTAAGCAGAGGCTAGATTGCCATCTGACAGCAACGCAGTTCCTGCAGACTGGGCAGATCATGAGAAGGAGGGCAGGAAGGGTTGCATCAGGGCCTAGTTCTTGTGGCCCTTTGCTACTCTGGGGTAAGGAACAATTCTTCTCCAGGCCAATCTGGCAAGGGATCCCGGAGGTTTTTGCCGTCTTCTGGGCATGGAGCCGGGGTCACTGGGGAGGTATGCATTGGAGGTGGGGAGGTATTTTTATAATAATAAGCAAGCTAGCTAGCTCACAGTTTGTCAAGCCTCTTGGCTCAACGCACTTTGTCTCAGCTCAGGAAGGATGGCCCCAGAGCCAACTCATTTCTGCAGGAGTCCAGCGGCTCGCTCACAACTTTAATGCCAGCAGCTCACAAAGTAGAAGAAGAAGAAGATGATATTGGATTTCTATCCCGCCCTCCACTCCGAAGAGTCTCAGAGCGGCTCACAATCTCCTTTCCCTTCCTCCCCCACAACAGACACCCTGTGAGGTGGGTGGGGCTGGAGAGGGCTCTCACAGCAGCTGCCCTTTCAAGGACACAGTCTCAGAGTGGCCTACAATCTCCTTTACCTTCCTCCCTCACAACAGACACCCTGTGAGGTAGATGAAGATATTGGATTTATATCCCTCCCTCCACTCCGAAGAGTCTCAGAGTGGCTCACAATCTCCTCTACCTTCCTCCCCCACAACAGACACCCTGTGAGGTGGGTGGGGCTGAGAGGGCTCTCCCAGCAGCTGCCCTTTCAAGGACAACTCCTGCCAGAGCTATGGCTGACCCAAGGCCATGCTAGCAGGTGCAAGTGGAGGAGTGGGGAATCAAACCTGGTTCTCCCAGATAAGAGTCCGCAGACTTAACCACTACACCAAACTTGCTCCAGACTTTTTTGCTTCGCGGCTTAGAGGGAGAGTTGTTGGTGGCGAGCTCTGGTTCCCGCAGCAGTTTTTCTGGGGCAGCCAATTCGCGGCTGTGTCCACCGCGCTGTGTTTGGAATTCCGAAGGCCACCCAGGGGCTCAGCATTATTGAGGAAGTTGTGGTCCACCAGATCGGCTGTCTTCTGACAGCATCTGTCGCTTTAAGGCTTCTTGATACCGGTTATTATAGTTATGTAACTCCTGCTATACAGGTGTAAGGAGAAGCCTGTGAGAAACATGTGCAACTCATTAGCCAAACGAGCAATGGGATTGGCTGGTAGAGGTATAACAGCAGTAGCCGCACTGCTGCCTACTGTGGAGAATATTGGAGAAGGAGTGGGAGAACTGTGGAGGAGAGTGGCGTGTTATACTGTTGGATGACTTGGATTGATGGACTGTTAACGGACTATTCTTTTGGACTGTGATTGTTGTACCTCTGCACTGGCTGGACTGACGGTGAGTGAACTGACTATTGGACTGTACTTAACTTTGCTTATTGCCTGAACCCTAATATAACTGTTGAACCGGCTGTCTGTGAGTCTGTGTTCATTAGAACTCTAGCTGAAGCTGGCCTGACCAGAGTGCCCTACGGGACGTTTTGCAGCACACTCTGTCATCTTCTCGAGCGGCTCGGAATTGTACTCTTTCGCCCCTAGGGAGGCCTGTTTACTACGCGGGGGGGATTTCTACCAACTGCGAGGTCTGAGTCGGTTAAGGTTTGAATTTTTCACCCAAGCCAGTAGGGTGTAAGTGGTCAGAGAGCTGGGAGACCCGGGTTCGAATCCCGTCTGCCATGACAGCTCACTGGAACGCAAAAACAACTGCATGAATTCCAAATAAAACTTCAATTACAAATAGTCAGTGATTTTCACTCAAGCACAAAGGGAATTTGGACTTTGAAATCCCACCCGTTATTAGAATTTGGATTTTGGCTTCTGCGGACTACTGGTTCTACCATTTACCCTGAACCGGTTCAGGGACCGCCTCTCCCTGTATGAGTCCCGTAGGTCTTTATGATCAGCGACCCAACAACTTCTGATGATACCCGGCCCCAGAGACGTCCATCTGGCTTCAACGAGGGCCAGGGCCTTTTCGGTCCTGGCCCCTGCCTGGTGGAATGAGCTCCCCCTGGAGATCCGGGCCCTGCGGGATCTGCTCCAGTTCCGCAGGGCCTGTAAAACAGAGCTCTTTCGCCAGGCTTTCAGCTGAGGCGGCGGACGTCACTTGTTACCGGCCTCCCCCCTTCATTCCATCCCAGCGCTATAAGACCTGCTGGACCTGGACAATAGGCCATGTTTGTGAGGCAGCATTTGCCATTTTTAGTACCTATTGTTACTCTGTAATTTTAGATTTTATATTTTTTAAATTGTTTTTTTTTAAGTGTTGATTGTTTTTAAGATGTAACCCGCCCTGAGCCTGTTCGAATGGGAAGGGCGGGCTAAAAATCGAATAAAACAAATTTTAAAAAAGGAAAAAGGAAAGGTCCCCTGTGCAAGCACCAGTCGTTTCCGACTCTGGGGTGACATTGCTTTCACAAAGTTTTCACGGCAGACTTTTTACGAGGTGGTTTGCCATTGCCTTCCCCAGTCATCTACGCTTTCCCCCCAGCAAGCTGGATACTCATTTTACCAACCTCGGAAGGATGGAAGGCTGAGTCAACCTCGGGCCGCCTACCTGAATCCAGCTTCCGCCGGGATCGAACTCAGGTCGTGAGCAGAGAGTTCAGAGCGCAGTACTGCAGCTTTACCACTGCGCCACGGGGGCCGCTTCCAAAAACAAATAAACAAATACAATTTTTTGAAAATATTGTATTGTATTATTTTGGAGCGTTCCACGTTCTGTAGTTGCTGTTGTGCATGAACGAAAACGAGTGATGATTCGTGACTGAGAGTTTTACTTGGAATTTATACAGTTGTTCTTGTGTTCCATTGTACTGACACTGTGCGACCGCTTGGCATGGTTATGAAAGCTCGCTGACCAACCTTGAACCAGTCGTGCACGCTCACACACACACCCCGGTCTTCCTCGCAGGTTTGTTGTGCGGATAAAACGGAGGAGAGGAGAATAATGTTAACTGAGTCACAACTGAGTCCCCGTTGGGAGAAAGAACGGGGGTATAAACCAACCCAGCAAACAAGTCCATTTGCTCATTTAGCAGAATAACGAATAAATGAAAAGGAATTAAAAGTTTTTAAGCAAGCTCCCCAACAGGTCGGCTTTCACAGAAACGCGGCGAGGCTACAGGACGCTTACCAGTGGTGATGTATTCGGCCACGAGTTCGGATTCCACCACAGCGATGGAGGGGCTTTCCGGAGAGTGGCGTTTCTCCTGGGCCATCTGAATGGGGACAGCCATCTGGCTCAGATCGATGGTCGGCTGCCTTGGCTTGGAGTCCAGCTTCTCCTTCACTGCAAAGGAAAGCGAGCGGGCAACGCCGTCACGCCAAAAATAAAAGAGACTCCGGATCCATTTTTACCTCTGTGGCATCCTGTACCAACGCTGGTATAGGCCTCCCCGTCTCCCAAGGAGCTCCACAGTGTGTATGGATTTGATCCTTACAGAGCTTTTTTTGTAGCAGGAGCTCCTTTGCATATTAGGCCACACACACCCCCGATGTAGCCAATCCTCCTGGAGCTTACAGTAGGCCCAGTACTAACAGCCCTGTAAGCTCTTGGAGGATTGGCTACATCAGGGAGGTGTGGCCCAAGGGTGGAATTCTAGCAGAAGCTCCTTTGCATATTAAGCCACACACCCCTGATGTAGCCAATCCTCCTGGAGCTTACAGTAGGCCCAGTACTAACAGCCCTGTAAACTCTTGGCGGATTGGCTACATCAGGGAGGTGTGGCCCAGTGGTGGAATTCTAGCAGAAGCTCCTTTGCATATTAGGCCACACCTCTCTGATGTAGCCAATCCTCCTGGAGTTTACATAGGCCCTGTACTAAAAGCCCTGTAAACTCTTGGCAGATTGGCTACATCGGGGGTGGGGGTGGAGCCTGATATGCAAAGGAGTTCCTGCTACAAAAAAAGCCCTGTCCTTAAAAATCCCACGTGTGGTGCAGGCCAGGCTGAGAGAAGGTGATGGGCCCCAAGGTCACCCAAGTTTGCCTCCTGGCTGCGCAGGGAATTGGAACTTGGGCATTTGCTGCTGCTGCTGATTACCAAGTGTATGTTCCATGCGAGCTTAGAAGGCAGAGGTGGCCAAACTTGCGTAATGGAAGAGCCACACAGAATGTCAGATGTTTCATAGACTCACGGAATCCTAGAGTCGGAAGGGACCTCCAGAGAAATCTAGTCCAACCCCCTGCACAATGCAGGAAACTCACAAAGACCTCCCCCTAAATTCACAGGATCTTCACTGCTGTCAGATGGCCATCTAGCCTCTGTTTAAAAATCTCCCAGGAAGGAAAGCCCACCACCTCCCGAGGGAGCCTGTTCCACTGAGGAATTGCTCTAACGGTCAGGAAGTTCTTCCTAATGTTGAGCCGGAAACTCTTTTGATTTAATTTCCACCCACTGGTTCTGGTCCGACCTTCCGGGGCCACAGAAAACAATTGCACCCCATCCTCTATAGGACAGCCCTTCAAGTCCATGAAGATGGTGATCGTATCACCTCTCAGCCGCCTCCTCTCCAGGCTAAACATCCCCAGCTCCTGCAACTTTTCTTCATAGGACTCGGTCTCCAGACCCCTCACCATCTTCGTCGCTGAATGAAGTCCATTTGCTGACTTTTCCCTCCCAACATGCCACAAATAAAAGTCAGTTTACCCGAGGCAGGCAAAAGAGAAGCCACCTCCGTTCCAAGTTCCAAACCGAGATCTACTCGCCTGTCGTCTGCTGGAGCTCCAGGAGGGCTTTTATTGTCGAAGTGGCGGATTGCGATTCGCTGGAGACGTCCTGGTAGATGATGGTGGGGCTGGAGTCCACGGCGATCTCGTGCTCAGACCAGTCCTGGCTTCGGGAGGCGATGACGTGGACCACCGGCTGGGAATCTGAGAGGTGGAAGAAAGACAGACCTCCGCGTTGGCCTCCCAATCGCTTACCCGACTGCAGGCTCCGGCTTCTGGCTGGAAAACTCAAGGCTCCAATCGAGCGAAGTTAGTTTTTTCTTAAAAACAAAAACGAGCAAGAGCAGAACAGGAAAAGGAAAAGGAGGCGAGGTTCCTACTAGGCCAGAAATCCTTCTGTTATCTATGCCAGGGGTGGCCAATGGTGGCTCTCCAGATGTTTTTTTGCCTACAACTCCCATCAGCCCCAGCCATTGGCCATGCTGGCTGAGGCTGATGGGAGTTGTAGGCAAAAAGAAAACATCTGGAGAGCTACCGTTGGCCACCCCTGATCTATGCCACCAGCGGGCATTGGAAATAAAAGTCTACAAATTTCGATTACGACTCTATTAGCCGTTGCTAGAGTCGTTACAAAATGGAGGGATAGAAGAATAAGAAGAACTGCAGATTTATACTCCGCCCTTCTCCCTGAATCAGAGACTCCCTCCACAACAGACACCCTGTGAGGTGGGTGGGGCTGAGAGAGCCCTCACAGCAGCTGCCCTTTCAAGGACAACTCCTAGGAGAGCTATGGCTGACCCAAGGCCATTCCAGCAGCTGCAAGTAGATGAGAGGGGAATCAAACCCGGTTCTCCCAGGTAAGAGAGCTCTGGCTGATCCAAGGCCATTCTGCAGCTGCAAGTAGAGGAGTGGGGGAATCAAACCCGGTTCCCCCAGATAAGAGAGCTATGACTGACCCAGGGCCATTCCAGCAGCTGCAAGTAGAGGAGGGGGAATCAAACCCAGTTCTCCCAGATAAGAGAGCTCTGGCTGACCCATTCCAGCAGCTGCAAGTGGAGGAGCGGGGAATCAAACCCGGTTCTCCCAGAGAAGAGAGCTATGGCTGACCCAAGGCCATTCCAGAAGCGTGACCAAGGAGAGCCCCAGGACAGCGAGGCCTGCTTGGGCTGACTGGATCTCTAGCCAGCCCAAGCAGGTCTCACTCGCCCGGGGCTCTCCTTTCTTGCATCAGGTTGCGTTTGGCTGGGGGGGCATATGCTAATGAGTTACGCTAATGAGCTCTACCACGTATTTTCTGACAAAAAGATGCCTGGGTAGCTGCTTGACACAAGACAGACAGTTTGGGGACCGGGGACCTTCGATAAACGCTGATGAAGATCAGAAAAGACAGGGAGGATCATGCTGGGAGAGGCGGTCCCGAAAGTGTGAGGGTCCCAGGTCGTTGAGGGCTTTAAAGGTGAGCGCCAACACCCATAAGAAGTGTGCTGTCTACTGCCTTGCCAGTAATAACCATGTCCGTAGCTCCTCCCATTCGGAGCCGCTGGATTATACTCACGCCACGCTTGCCCTCTGGTGGTAGCAGTGAGTATGTTCCTCGAAAATTTACGGCCTAATAGGAAACAAAGATTACACAGATGGGAAGAGGAAATCTCCAGGAGGAGAATACTACATACCGGGGTCCCCGACCTTTTGGAGCCTATGGGCCCCTTTGGGATTCTGACTCGGGGTGGGGGGCCCAACCACAAAATGGCCGTCGCAGGAGGCGGAGCCAAAGTCACAGGCAGCTTTAAAAAGGGATTGGACAGATTCGTGGAGGAGAGGTCTATCAGCGGCTACCGGTCACGAAGACAAAAGGGAACCTTCCTGTTCGGAGTCAAACGAAGTAGGAGTCGATTGCACCTTTAAGATTGCACCTTCGTGTGCTCTTAAACACACTTCATCATATGAACATATGAAGCTGCCTTATACTGAATCAGACCCTGGGTCCATCAAAGTCAGTATTGTCTTCTCAGACTGGCAGCGGCTCTCCAGGGTCTCAAGCGGAGGTTTTTCACACCATTTTGCCTGGACCCTTTTTTGGAGATGCCAGGGATTGAACCTGGGACCTTCTGCTTCCCAAGCAGATGCTCTACCACTGAGCCACAGCCCCATTCATGGCTCTCCAGGGTCTCAGGCTGAGGTTTTTCACGCCTACTTGCCTGGACTCTTTTTAGTTGGAGATGCCGGGGATTGAACCTGGGACCTTCTGCTTCCCAAGCAGATGCTCCACCACGGAGCCACTGTCCCTCCCATCAGACGAGGAATCCGGCACAGTGAGCAGAGCCGCACATAGCTGGTAGGCGATGGCTCAGAATGCAAAACGGTACAGATTTAAGAGGCAATGACGGAATAGCAAAATTGTCTGGTGGGCAGTGGTTCAGAATGTAAAATGGTCCAGATTTAACATGCAATGACGGAATAGTAAGATTGTCCGGCAGGCAGTGATCTAGAACGTAAAACGGTACAAATATAAGATCCAATCACAGAACAGTAAAATTAACAAACTGAGCAAACCTTTGAGCGGAGGAGCAGGAGCACGCTCAATTTAATTTCACTATTCTGTCACTGGATCTTAAGAGCCCCGGGGCACAGAGTGTTGAAGCTGACAGTACTGCAAGTCCTAAGCTCTGCTCACAACCTGAGCTCGATCCCGGCGGAAGCCGGGTTCAGGTAGCTGGTTCAAGGTTGACTCAGCCTTCCATCCTTCGGAGGTCGGTCAAATGAGTCCCCAGCTTGCTGGGGGGAAAGCGTAGAGGACTGGGGAAGGCAATGGCCAACCCCCCTGCAAAAAGTCTGCCGTGAAAACATCGTGATGCGACGTCACCCCAGAGTTGAAAACGACTGCTGCTTGCACAGGGGACCTTGCCTTTCATTGGATCTTATATTTGTACCATTTTACATTCTAAACCACTGCCTACCAGCTAATTTTACCATTCCGTCATTGCATCTTAAATCTGTACCGTTTTGCATTCTGAGCCATCGCCTACCAGCTCTGTGCGGCTCCGCTCACGGTGCCGGGTTCCTCGTCTGATGGAAGTGCGCTTAAGAGCACACGAAAGCGTACGTTCGGAATAAAGCCAAGTTGGTCTTAAAGGTGCAAACTTGACTCGCTGTTTCGTTCTGCTGCTTCAGACCAACACGGCTGCCTGCTTGGATCTAGCTCTTCGGAGTCAGTCAGCCTCTGAATCCCAGAGGCGGGAGGTGACATTCGAGGAAAGCCTCAGTCTCTCTGCCCTGTCGTGGGCCCTCCAGAGGAACTCCTTGGCCACTTCGTGAGACAGGGCTGGCCCTAGATCGTCTGTCACCCCAGGAAAGGCTAACGTCCGGCACTCGCCCCCCTGACACTGGTTACATCACAGAGTCATACGATGGACACCCAATTTGGCGTCCCCAGAAGGCCGGCGCCCGAGACGATTGCCTAGTTCGCCTAAGGGCACGGCTGGCCCCGTAGCCTGGGTGCTGGACTAGATGGGCCACTGGTCTGGTCCAGCAGGGCTCTTGTGATGGTCTTAAAGTCAGGGAGGGAGGTTGTGCATAACCCTTAACAGTAACCCTACGTTTCCAGCAGAAGTTCATTTTAACAAGACGCCTCTTCGGGAGTCCAGGAGCACCTCAAGGACTAGCAAAATTTGCGGCCGGGGAGGAGCTTTCGTGAGTCACCGCTCGCTTCTTCAGATAGGGCTAGTAAGGGAGCCCATCTGTCCTTATATCTTGGACAGGGGGGCGATTTCAGGTGCCAAATGACCACAAGGGGCGTGATTAGATTAGGTGCAATATGCAGGGGGGGGGTAGGCATGGAGATTTCGCAACGAGACAGGAAACCCAGATCTTGATTCAGTCCGGGAGGATGCACTGTCCCGAGCTTCTCGCTTGGTTGCAATTCAATAGGAGGGAAATGATGCAAGTTGCTTAGGGTTCCCATTGGGGAGAAAGGTGGGATATAAATAAGTCTGGAAGAAGATGATGATGATACTGGATTTATATCCCACCCTCCACTCCAAATCTCAGAGCGGCTCACTATCTCCTTGACCTTCCTACCCCACAACAGACACTCTGTGAGGTGGTTTGGCCTGAGAGAGCTCTGACAGAAGCTGCCCTTTCAAGGACAACTCCTTTCAGAGCTATGGCTGACCCAAGGCCATTCCAGCACCTGCAAGTGGAGGAGTGGGGAATCAAACCTGGTTCTCCCAGATAAGAGTCCACACACTTCACCACTACACCAAACTGGCTCTCTTGGTAACCCCAAGAACATAAGAACATAAGAGAAGCCATGTTGGATCAGGCCAATGGCCCATCCAGTCCAACACTCTGTGTCACATAAGAGAAGCCATGTTGGATCAGGCCAGTGGCCCATCCAGTCCAACACTCTGGGTCACACAGTGGCCAAAAAACCCAGGTGCCATCAGGAGGTCCATCAGTGGGGCCAGGACACTAGTAGCCCTCCCACTGTGCCCCGCTCCCAGCACAGTTGGAGGGCTTCTAGTGTCCTGGCTCCAGACATAAGAACATAAGGGAAGCCATGTTGGATCAGACCTTAGCCCCTCCAGTTCAACACCCAGAGGCCATCAGGAGGTCCACCAGAAGGCTGGGACTTCAGAAGCCCTCCCAGACTCACCCCCCGCCCACAAGCAGCAACGTTACAGAGGACATAAGAGAAGCCATCTTGGGTCAGGCCAATGGCCCATCCAGTCCAACACTTTGTGTCACACAGTGGCCAAAACCCAGGGGCCATCAGGAGGCAGGGCTGCATGCAGAGCCCCCCTTGGAAGATGGGAATGGATGCAAGTCATCCCTGCTGCTGGTGCCCGCATCTTTCCCAATGCAAGTCAGACTTACGTCGACTGAAACGTCGACTGAGGGGTGACATGAAGGAGGTTTACAAGATTAGGCCTGGGATAGAGAAGGAAGAGAAAGAAGTCCTTTTCTCCTTTTCTCACAATGCGAGAACGCCTGGGCACTTCATGAAATTAGAACTGATAAATGGAACCCAGATCTTGATTCAGTCCGGGAGGATGCATTGTCTTGAGCATGGAATTCACTGCCACAGGAGGTGGTAGTGGCTGCAAGTATTGCCAGCTTCAAGAGGAGATAGGATCAGCATCTGGAACAGAGGTATAGCATATTTCTGGAACTCTCTGTCTGGGCCAAGTGATATTCTGTATTCTTGCTGCTTGGGGGAGGCACAGTGGGAGGGCTTCTGGAGTTCTGGCCCAACTGGTGGACCTCGTGATGGCACCTGGTTTTTGGCCACTGTGGGACACAGAGTGTCAGACTGGATGGGCCACTGGCCTGATCCAACATGGCTTCTCTTATGTTCTTATGTGACACAGAGTGTTGGACTGGATGGGCCACTGGCCTGATCCAACATGGCTTCTCTTATGTGACACAGAGTGTTGGACTGGAAGGGCCACTGGCCTGATCCAACATGGCTTCTCTTATGTTCTTATGTGACACAGAGTGTTGGACTGGAAGGGCCACTGGCCTGATCCAACATGGCTTCTCTTATGTTCTATGTGACACAGTGTTGGACTGGAAGGGCCACTGGCCTGATCCAACAGGGCTTCTCTTATGTTCTTATGTGACACAGAGTGTTGGACTGGAAGGGCCACTGGCCTGATCCAACATGGCTTCTCTTATGTTCTTATGTGACACAGAGTGTTGGACTGGATGGGCCACTGGCCTGATCCAACAGGGCTTCTCTTACGTTCTTATGTGACACAGAGTGTTGGACTGGAAGGGCCACTGGCCTGATCCAACAGGGCTTCTCTTTTGTTCTTATGTGACACAGAGTGTTGGACTGGATTGGCCATTGGCCTGATCCAACAGGGCTTCTCTTTTGTTCTTATGTGACACAGAGTGCTGGACTGAATGGGCCACTGGCCTGATCCAACAGGGCTTCTCTTTTGTTCTTATGTGACACAGAGTGTTGGACTGAATGGGCCACTGGCCTGATCCAACAGGGCTTCTCTTTTGTTCTTATGTGACACAGAGTGCTGGACTGAATGGGCCACTGGCCTGATCCAACATGGCTTCTCTTATGTTCTTATGTGACTCAGAGTGTTGGACTGGATGGGCCATTGGCCTGATCCAATATGGCTTCTCTTATGTTCTTATGTGACACAGAGTGTTGGACTGGATGGGCCACTGGCCTGATCCAACATGGCTTCTCTGACGTTCTTATGACCTAGGATCTGGGAGACCCTGGTTGCCAGGGAAACCTGCGGGGTGACCTCGGGGCCAGTCACTCCCCCCAAGCCTAACCCACCTCGCAGGGCTGTAGTGAGGATACAATGAAGGCAAGAAGGAGGTAAGTTGCTTCAGGTTCCCCCAGGGGAGGAAGGCGGGGGGTGCACGCGGAGCAAACGAAGACCCAACGGCGACCTTCCGGGACCTCTCACCTTGGGACCCCTGTGAGGATTCAGTGGAGGAGGAGCTGCTGTCGGTGTACGCCTGGGGCTCTTCCTTCACTTCCGGCAGCGTGGCGGCCCCCGCCTCCACCACTCGGGACGCCTGCTGCAGGGTTTCAGTGACCAGCTGCCTTGTCTGCTCGCTCACGACCGTGGCCTGGAAGGTCACCGGTTTGGGCTTGATCAGCACCTGAGAGATGAAAGAAAGAAAGAAGAATCTCACCTGAGCTGTGAAGCTTCTGACTGATGGATGCAGATCGGCCCAAGCGGGGCCGGCTCTTCACCAAAGAGTTACATGTTTTGGAGCTATCGTATTATACGAGGATATCATTTGCATTTTTTATTCTACTTCTTCTCATAGCGACAGAAGAAGACTGCAGATTTATACCCCGCTCGTCTCTCTGAATCGGAGACTCGGAGCGGCTTACAATCTCCTTTGTCTACTTCCCCCCACAACAGCTCCTATGAGGTGGGTGGGGCTGAGAGAGCTCTCACAGCAGCTGCCCTTTCAAGGACAACATCAGAGAAGCCACGTTGGATCAGGCCAATGGCCCACCCAGTCCAACACTCTGTGCCACAGTGGCCAAAAAACCCCCAAGTGCCATCAGGAAGTCCACCAGTGGGGCCAGGACACTAGAAGCCCTCCCACTGTGCCCCCGCAAACACCCAGAATACAGAGCATCACTGCCCCAGACAGTGTCCCACCTGGATCTATCTGTATAAAGTAATATTTCTTCTTGTCTATCCTGAACCTACTGCCTGTCTCCTTCACTGGACACCCTCAAGTTCCAGTATTTTGGGAGAGGGAGAAAAAGTTCTCTTTGCCCATTCTCTCCACCCCGCGCACCATTTTACATTTATACCCCCTCCCCACAAATGCCGCTTTTAAAGCCACCTGTCTGGCTTACCTGAGTCTTTCCTTGCTGGCCGTACACGATTTTGGTGGGGATGATTTTGGTGGCTGGCTGAACAGCAGACCCGATCCCTTTCGGCTGAGTGACGATCATTTTGGTGATGGGCCGGGTGGCAGTGATGATCGCTGGCTTCGCCCCGGCTGGCACCGCCTGAATGGTTTTTTCTCCCTGAGGGTGAGACAGACGGGGGACATCGGGAAGGCTGTTCCCACCCTGGACACGTGAAGCTGTCTTACACATAAGTCAGACCTTCTGGTCTCCAGGGTCTCAGGTTGAGGTCTTTCCCATCAACTATTGACCGGTCCTTTTTAAACTGGAGATGCCGGGGATTGAATCTGGGACTTTTTGCTTACCAAGCAGATGCTCTACCACTGAGCCACCATCCCTCCCCACTTCTCGCTTACCCCAGCATTCAGCAATGTAGTGACGACGTTCTTGCCGGGGAGGCCTTGAATGGTGGTGCCCTTGCCGGTCGTCTTTTGCACGACGATCACGTTCGGTTTGGATGTCACAGGGATGGTGGTGATTTTGGTGGTTGTTCCTTAAAAGCAAAAAGAACAGAGGGGGGAAAGTAGGCCTAGGGGTTAAGATGGAAAAACCTGCCGCTGTGTTCCAACTGCCCCCCCCCCCTGCCCATTCAATTTGAGGTGGTTTTGGCCCTACAGCACTTGCGGGGGGGAATCTTGTGGGAGGGAACATGGGTAGTGGGTACAGTATTCAAACTTTTCCATAATGTGTGATGGGGAACTTCCAACCAGTGTTCCCTCTAAGCTGAGTTAGTGTGAGCTACCTCGGATTTTTAGCCTCCAGCTCACACATTTTTGTTTTACCTCAGGAAGGATGGCGCCTGACCAGTGATCCCTCTAAGCTGAGTTAGCGTGAGCTACCTCTCAAAATTTTAGCCTCCGGCTCACACGTTTTTTACCTCAGGAAGTATGCCCCTGACCAGTGTTCCCTCTAAGCTGAGTTAGTGTGAGCTACCTCACAAATTTTTAGCCTCCAGCTCACACGTTTTTGTTTTACCTCAGGAAGGATGGCGCCTGACCAGTGATCCCTCTAAGCTGAGTTAGCGTGAGCTACCTCTCAAAATTTTAGCCTCCGGCTCACACGTTTTTTACCTCAGGAAGTATGCCCCTGACCAGTGTTCCCTCTAAGCTGAGTTAGTGTGAGCTACCTCACAAATTTTTAGCCTCCAGCTCACACATTTTTGTTTTACCTCAGGAAGGATGGCGCCTGACCAGTGTTCCCTCTAAGCTGAGTTAGCGTGAGCTACCTCACAAATTTTTAGCCTCGGGCTCACACGTTTTTGTTTTACCTCAGGAAGGATGGCCCCTGACCCATGATCCCTCTAAGCTGAGTTAGCGTGAGCTACCTCTCAAAATTTTAGCCTCCGGCTCACACGTTTTTTACCTCAGGAAGTATGCCCCTGACCAGTGTTCCCTCTAAGCTGAGTTAGTGTGAGCTAGCTCACCGTTTTTTAGCCTCTGGCTCACACATTTTTGTCTTAGCTCAGGAAAAAATGGCCCCAGAGCAAGCTCATGTATGCAGGAGCTCACAACCTTCATGCCAGTTGCTCATAACAAAGTGAATTTTTGCTCGCTTAGAGGGAGTACTGCTCCCAACCCACAAGCAGTTCCCTCCTCCCTCCAGCACGGGGAGCAAGTCTGAGCAAATGCTCCTCTGCCATATGGAACTAGACAATGGGATAGCGGGAGTCCCAAGCACACAAGAGCTGTGTCATACATCAGCATCCAATCAGGGAGTTTTCTGGAGGGGGGTGGGGCACCGGAGTATGTTCTCAAATGCTGTATTTCTCTCGGGTTCAAGTGCTAATGGAAGAAAAGCAGAACAGTTCAGAGTCCAGTAGCACCTTAAAGGCTAATGACGTTTGTGGCTCTTGTGAGTCACTGCCCACTTCTTCAGATGTGACTGGGAGAAGAGCGTCTAAAGTAGCCAATCACAGAACACGATCCCATTTCTTCTGCCAGATTCAGCCAAGGTGCAGGCAGAGATCGACTTGTCCTGGAAGGCTTGGGATCAGTGTTCCCTCTAAGCCGAGTGAGCGTGAGCTAGCTCACGGATTTTGAGTCTCCAGCTCGCAGATTTTTGCCTTAGCTCACGAAGGATGGCCCCAAAGCACACTCGTTTGTGCAGGAGCTCACAACTTGAAGGCCAGGAGCTCACAAAGTAGAATTTTTGCTCACAAGACTCTGCAGCTTAGAGGGAACGTTGCTTGGGATCCGTGTTCCCTCTAAGCTGAGTTAGCGTGAGCTAGCTCACAGATTTTTAGCCTCCGGCTCACACGTTTTTGTTTTACCTCAGGAAGGATGGCCCCTGACCAGTGTTCCCTCTAAGCTGAGTTAGCGTGAGCTACCTCACAGATTTTTAGCCTCCAGCTCACACATTTTTGTTTTACCTCAGGAAGGATGGCCCCTGACCAGTGTTCCCTCTAAGCTGAGTTAGCGTGAGCTACCTCACAGATTTTTATCCTCCGGCTCACACGTTTTTGTCTCAGCTCAGGAAAAATGACCCTAGAACAAACTAATGTATGCAGTAGCTCAATTGCTCGCTCCCAACTTTTAATGCCGGAAGCTCACAAAGTAGAATTTTTTGCTCAAAAAGGCTCCACAGCGTTGAGGAAACGTTGCTTGGGATATGCCAGTCATTTTTTAACTGCTAGGGAGGGGCCCCCCCAACCGTTTTAGAGCCTGCAGGCACCATTGGAATTCCAGTAGAGGGTGCTGCGCACTGCCACAAAATGGCTGCTGCTAGAGGCGGGGCCAGCTACAAAATGGCGGCTGCGGTTCACCTTTGGCCACCCAGTGAAGACCCTTGGGCTGTGGCGGCAGCTGCTGCCAAAGTCAATGCTTTTAAAAATCTGCACAGCCGAGCACACCTCCCTTCTGGCCAATCAGAAGCCTTGCTGGGCAAAAGTTCCACCTGGCCCCACCCACTTTCTAAAAACACCTGCAAAAGTGTGGGCTAGTTTCATGGCGCCCACAGAAACCATGCTGGGGATCTCAGTGCTAGGGAATCATCCACAAAATCATTGGGAAGAGGGCATTCAGCGACAATCACCCAGACACAATTTCTTGAGCAGTGTTGTTTTGGATACCTTTTTGTTGAAAATAGGTCTTCATCAAGGAGTTACCTTTAAAGAAAGCAAAAAATAAAACAGCTTGGTCTACAAATAGTGGCATTCACTAGGATTTCTGCCAATTGGAAGGCACAGGGTGGGGGTGGGGGTGGGGAAGGGAAGGGAAGGCAAAGAGATGCTAAATACAAGGAACACAGGCGTAAGAAAGTAATAATTATAATTATTAGGGTTTGTAGAATCTTTTGGGCTCAAGTGCCGAGTTCTACTGGAGAAAGTTTTTCTTCCAGACATTTCGTTCTCAGCTGCGGAGAACAGCTGCGCTATGCACAGCAGTCAAGAAGGTCAGAGCGCCTGCTCCGGCTGCAACGCCACTGAGGATGTTCTCCGCAGCTGAGAACGAAACGTCTGGAAGAAAAACTTTCTCCAGTAGAACACGGCACTCGAGCCCGAAAGATTCTACAAACCCTAATGATGTTACCAGCCGTGAAAACCTGAAATCTTTAATAATTATAATTAGTAATTGTTGCACGGCATTGTGTGTAGTATAGCTGGGAGATCCTAAGATTGTCTGGCAGTCTGAAGTTCTAGTTCTTTTAGTGCTGGGGCTGTGACGCTCTGTATTCTTGGTGCTTGGAGGGGGCCACAGTGGGAGGGCTTCTGGAGTTCTGGCTCCACTGATGGACCTCCTGATGGCACCTGGGTTTTGGCCACTGTATGACACAAAATGTACTGGATGGGCCATTGCCCTAATCCAACACGTCTTCTCTTATGTCTGGGGCACTGATGCTTTGTCTTCTTGGTGCTTGGGGGGTAACCATGGGAGGGGGCTTCTGGAATCCTGGCCCTGCTGGTGGATCTCCTCATAGCACCTGGGTTGTTTTTTTTTTTTTTGCCCCTGTGTGGTCCTACCTTCCGGGGCCACAGAAAACAATTTCACACCATTCTCTATATCAGGGGTGGCCAATGGTAGCTCTCCAGATGTTTCCTGCCTACAACTCCCATCAGCCTCAGCCAGCATGGTTCTCCCAGATAAGAGTGGGGAATCAAACCCGGTTCTCCCAGATAAGAGTGGGGAATCAAACCCGGTTCTCCCAGATAAGAGTGGGGAATCAAACCCGGTTCTCCCAGATAAGAGTGGGGAATCAAACCCGGTTCTCCCAGATAAGAGTGGGGAATCAAACCCGGTTCTCCCAGATAAGAGTGGGGAATCAAACCCGGTTCTCCCAGATAAGAGTGGGGAATCAAACCTGGTTCTCCCAGATAAGAGTGGGGAATCAAACCCGGTTCTCCCAGATTAGAGTGGGGAATCAAACCCGGTTCTCCCAGATAAGAGTGGGGAATCAAACCCGGTTCTCCCAGATAAGAGTGGGGAATCAAACCCGGTTCTCCCAGATAAGAGTGGGGAATCAAACCCGGTTCTCCCAGACAAGAGTGGGGAATCAAACCCGGTTCTCCCAGATAAGAGTGGGGAATCAAACCCGGTTCTCCCAGATTAGAGTCGGGAATCAAACCCAGTTCTCTCAGATAAGAGCGGGGAATCAAACCCGATTCTCCCAGATAAGAGCGGGGAATCAAACCCAGTTCTCGCAGATAAGAATGGGGAATCAAACCTGGTTCTCCCAGATTAGAGTGGGGAATCAAACCTGGTTCTCCCAGATAAGAGTGTTCTCTGCACACTTAAACCATTACACCAAACTGGCTCTCCAGCAACAGCCCCCAGAAAGGAATTCAACAGTTCCTTTTAACAGCTGCGTTTTGAAGTCTATACGGCAACATCTGCCAATACTTACCGGAAACAATATTACTGCTGATCAGCTTCCCCCCGAGGGTGGCCAGCGATTTGGGGACGACCGTGATGATGCTGCCGCTGGTGGTCTTGACGTACGTGGCGGCCCCTGGAGTGCCCGTCAAACGTGTTCCGAGGGACGGGCTCACCGTCGGACGGGTGTAAGTCGCTTGAGTCCCTAATGCAAGGGTGAGAAAAAACGGGTGTTGGGACACTGAATACTGTGAACAGAAGCTCAATGCCGAAGCAGACGGGAGCTGCTGATCTGACAGAATCCCCCTTCTGTTAGAACGACCTTGCTTTTAGAAAACTAGCATCACCAGAGAGAAGGGAGGACAGAAACATCTAGTTTTCCCTCTGCAGGGAAATCTCCATCTGCAGAACAATACGGATCACGTGCAAAACTCCACACCTGAAGTTTGAAGCAGCTCAGCACAGACACAGTTTGAACATATGAAGCTGCCTTCTACTGAATCAGACCCTCGGTCCATCGAAGTCAGTATTGTCTACTCAGACTGGCAGTGGCTCTCCAGGGTCTCAAGCTGAGGTTTTTCACGCCTATTTGCCTGGACCCTTTTAGTTGCCGGGGATTGAACCTGGGACCTTCCGCTTACCAAGCAGATGCTCTACCACTGAGCCACAGCCCCATTCACGGCTCTCCAGGGTCTCCAGCTGAGGTTTTTCACACCTATTTGCCTGGACCCTTTTAGTTGGAGATGCCGGGGATTGAACCTGGGACCTTCTGCTTACCAAGCAGATGCTCTACCACTGAGCCACAGCCCCATTCATGGCTCTCCAGGGTCTCCAGCTGAGGTTATTCACGCCTACTTGCCTGGACCCTTTTTAGTTGGAGATGCCGGGGACTGAACCTGGGACCTTCTGCTTACCAAGCAGATGCTCTACCACTGAGCCACAGCCCTATTCATGGCTCTCCAAGGTCTCCAGCTGAGGTTTTTCACACCTATTTGCCTGGACCCTTTTAGTTGGAGATGCCGGGGCTTGAACCTGGGACCTTCTGCTTACCAAGCAGATGCTCTACCACTGAGCCACAGCCCCATTCATGGCTCTCCAGGGTCTCCAGCTGAGGTTCTTCACATCTACTTGCCTGGACCCTTTTTAGTTGGAGATGCCGGGGACTGAACCTGGGACCTTCTGCTTCCCAAGCAGATGCTCTACCACTGAGCCACAGCCCTATTCATGGCTCTCCAGGGTCTCCAGCTGAGGTTATTCACGCCTACTTGCCTGGACCCTTTTTAGTTGGAGATGCCGGGGATTGAACCTGTGACCTTCTGCTTACCAAGCAGATGCTCTACCACTGAGCCACCGTCCCTCCCCTGAAGGAGTTTGATTCTCCTTCAGTGAAAACCAGGCCTTGATCTCCACTCTGAGATCCTGCAAACTAGGCAAAACTGAACCATAACAGAGGCTTCCCTGCACAGGCAATGGGGTTGCGCTGTACAAAAGGGACTGGATATGTTTAGCCTGGAGAGGAGGCGGCTGAGAGGTGATACGATCACCATCGTCAAGTACTTAAAGGGCTGTGGGAGACTCAAGTAGGCACGTTCTCTGGAACAGAAGCAGAGCTCAATATGCGACAGGTTGGGGCTGTCAGACCCTGTTCCGACTATCTCATTCACAGGGGTATCCTCCCGCAGAGCCAGGGGGTTCTATCCCAAGCTAAGGCAGCTTGGATAATCACCCTGGTTATCGGTTTATCTGCAAAATGACTCGCTGTTACGCAGCCCAAGCGTTCAAAACAATTTAACGGTTTAAAAAAATGCATTATAACCCCCCCGCCCCATAAAATTAAGCACAGATACGAGAAGAGCCCTGCTGGATCAGACCAATAACCCACCTAGTACAGCATCCTGTCTTACAGTGGCCAACCAGTTCTTCTGGAGGACCAGCAACAGGCCATAGAGGCTGAGACCTTCGTAATCACATCAGAACAGCCCTTCTGGATCATATAAGCGGTCAACCTGCGCCAAACATTCTGTCACACACAGGCCAAACAGCTCCTCTGGAGGGCCAACAACTGGGCATAGAGGCTGAGGCCTTCTCCTGATAAGAACACTAGAAGAGTCTTGCTGCATCAGAACAACTGCTGGAGAGGAGGCGGCTGAGAGGTGATACGATCACCATCTTCAAGTCCTTGAAGGGCTTTGCTATAGAGGATGCTGAGGAATTGTTTTCTGTGGCCCCCCAAAAGGTAGGACCAGAACCAGCAGGTTGAAATTAAATCGAAAGAGTTTCCGGCTCAACATTAGGAAGGTCTTCCTAACCGTTAGAGCGGTTCCATAGTGGAAAAGGCTTCCTCCTTGGAAGGTGGTGGGCTCTCCTTCCTTGGAGGTTCTGAAACAGAGGCTAGATGGCCATCTGACAGCAATGAAGATCCTGTGAATTTAGGGGGAGGTGTCTGTGAGTTTAGAGCAGTTCCTCAGTGGAACAGGCTTCCTCGGGAGGTGGTGGGCTCTTCTTCCTTGGAGGTTCTTAAACAGAGAATAGAGGGCCATCTGACAGCAATGAGGATTCTGTGCATTTAAGGGGAGGTATCTGTGAGTTTAGAGCGGTTCCTCAGTGGAACAGGCTTCCTCGGGAGGTGGTGGGCTCTCCTTCCTTGGAGGTTTTTAAACAGAGAATATAGGGCCATCTGACAGCAATGAAGATCCTGTGAATTTAGGGGGAGGTGTCTGTGAATTTAGAGCAGTTCCTCAGTGGAACAGGCTTCCTCGGGAGGTGGTGGGCTCTCCTTCCTTGGAGGTTTTTAAGCAGAGGCTAGATGGCCATCTGACAGCAATGAGGATCCTGTGAATTTAGGGGGAGGTGTTTGTGAATTTAGAGCGGTTCCTCAGTGGAACAGGCTTCCTCGGGAGGTGGTGGGCTGTCCTTCCTTGGAGGTTTTGAAACATAGGCTAGATGGCCATCTGACAGCAATGAGGATTCTGTGAATTTAGGGAGAGGTGTTTGTGAATTTAGAGCGGTTCCTCAGTGGAACAGGCTTCCTCGGGAGGTGGTGGGCTCTCCTTCCTTGGAGGTTTTTAAACAGAGAATATAGGGCCATCTGACAGCAATGAAGATCCTGTGAATTTAGGGGGAGGTGTCTGTGAATTTAGAGCAGTTCCTCAGTGGAACAGGCTTCCTCGGGAGGTGGTGGGCTCTCCTTCCTTGGAGGTTTTTAAGCAGAGGCTAGATGGCCATCTGACAGCAATGAGGATCCTGTGAATTTAGGGGGAGGTGTTTGTGAATTTAGAGCGGTTCCTCAGTGGAACAGGCTTCCTCGGGAGGTGGTGGGCTGTCCTTCCTTGGAGGTTTTGAAACATAGGCTAGATGGCCATCTGACAGCAATGAAGATCCTGTGAATTTAGGGAGAGGTGTTTGTGAATTTAGAGCGGTTCCTCAGTGGAACAGGCTTCCTCGGGAGGTGGTGGGCTCTCCTTCCTTGGAGGTTTTTAAACAGAGGCTGGGTGGCCATCTGACAGCAATGAAGATCCTGTGAATTTATGGGGAGGTGTCTGTGAGTTTAGAGCAGTTCCTCAGTGAAACAGGCTTCCTCGGGAGGTGGTGGGCTCTCCTTCCTTGGAGGTTCTTAAACAGAGGCTAGATGGCCATCTGACAGCAATGAAGATCCTGTGAATTTAGGAGGAGGTGTTTGTGAGTTTAGAGCAGTTCCTCAGGGGAACAGGCTTCCTCCTTGGGAGGTGGTGGGCTCTCCTTCCTTGGAGGTTCTTAAAGAGAGGCTGGATGGCCCTCTGACAGCAATGAGGATCCTGTGAATTTAGGGGGAGGTGTTTGTGAGTTTCCTGAGTTGCGCAGGGGGTTGGACTAGATGACCGCAAGGGTCCCTTCCGACTCTTCTAGGCGTCTGTGACTGTGCTCCATACTGCTGTGAGCAGCTTCCTGCAAAGGGGTTCTTCCCCTGACCTGCATAGTCCAGGCGAGCCTGATCTTGCCAAATCTCAGAAACTAAGCGGGGTCAGCCCTGCCTAGGAATTGGATGCGAGACCTCAAAGGTAGGCGTGTCAAACTCATGGGGGCCAGATTGGAAATGAATGAGACCTTTTCGCAGCTCCCTCCCCCTTTCTCCCCAAGGGAGGAGCCTCAGCCAATGGAGACAGAAGGTCTTCACAATCTTCCCAAGCCCTGGTAGTCTATGGTAGAACACCTAGATTCAAGTCCCGTTAGCGCTGTAAGAAACCAACAAGATTACGGGGTAGAAAAGGGCAAGAGTCCGGTGGCGCTTGCAAGACGCTCCGCTCCGTCACCCGGGCACTCACCGGTGGGGGCGGTGACCAACTTGGTCGTCATGATCGTCCCGTTGCTGCTCACCACCATGATGGGGGAGTTGCTGCTGCTGGGCAAGGTGGCCGTGACTGGCTTGGGGAGGATCTTGCTAGGCTGCACCTGCTGGGTGATTATCTTGACCCCTGGCAGAGGAAACAGAGAACGGCGGAGCTTCAGAAAAGGAAGAGGCACAAGCCAAAGCACACAATGCACAATGGAGATACACGTGAAGATCTCATTCTAAGCCATTACCCTTGGGGTGGGGAGGGGCGCCACAAAGACAACGTAAGAGAAGCCATGTTGGATCAGGCCAATGGTCAGGAACCAGTTTGGTGCAGTAGTTTAAGAGCGTGGACTCTAATCTGAGAGAACCAGGTTTAAGTCCAGAAAAGGAGGAGGAGTCTGGAGACCAAGTCCTATGAGGAAAGGCTGAAGGAGCTGGGGATGTTTAGCCTGGAGAGGAGGCGGCTGAAAAGTGATATGATCCCCACCTTCAAGGACTTGAAGGGCTGTCATCTAGAGCAGGGGTGGCCAACGGTAGCTCTCCAGATGTTTTTTGCCTACAACTCCCATCAGCCCCAGCCAGCATGCTGGCTGAGGCTGATGGGAGTTGTAGGCAAGAAACATCTGGAGAGCTACCGTTGGCCACCCCTGATATAGAGAATGGTGGGGAATTGTTTTCTGTGGCCCCCGAAGGTAGGACCAGAACCAGTGGGTTGAAATGAAATCGAAAGAGTTTCCGGCTCAACATTAGGAAGAACTTCGTGACCGTTAGAGTGGTTCCTCAGTGGAACAGGCTTCCTCAGGAGGCGGTGGGCTCTCCTTCCTGGGAGGTTTTTAAACCGAGGCTAGATGGCCCTCTGACAGCGATGAAGATCCTGTGAATTTGGGGTAGGTATATGTGGGTTTCCCGCATTGTGCAGGGGGTTGGACTAGATGACCCTGGAGGTCCCTTCCAACTCTAGGATTCTATGAAAGGGCAACTAGAATGCTTCAAGGGTTGGAACACTTTCCCTAGGAAGGAAAGTTAAAACGCTTGGGGCTTTTTAGCTTGGAGAAACGTCGACTGAGGGGGGGTGACATGATAGAGGTTTACAAGATTATGCACAGGATACAGAAGGGAGAGAAAGAAGCACTTTCCTCGCTTTCTCACAATATGCAACTCCTTTCCCATCCAGCACAAGGCTCAATGAGAGCCGGTTTGGTGTAGCGGTTAAGTGTGTGCACTCTAATCTTGAAGAACCAGGTCTGATCCCCCACTCCTCCACTTGCAGCTGCTGGAACGGCCTTGGGTCAGCCATAGCTCTTGTAGGAGTTGTCCTTGCAAGGGCAGCTGCTGTAAGAGCTCTCTCAGACCCACCCACCTCACAGGGTGTCTGTTTTAGGGAGGGGAGGAAGGAGAGTGTGAGCTGCTCTGAGACTCAGAGCGCAGGGCATAATATAAATCATCATCTTCTTCGTCTTCAGGGTCAGGGTGACAGCCCCCAAGACTCTTCACAGTGGCCTTGAAGGCGATCCACCCGATTGCCATCTCCCCACTTTCTCCCAGCAACTGATAGACAGAGAACACTGCCTTTAAATGGGAAGGATCCATCTGGTATCCACAGCAAGCAGCAATCCTAAAGCCATTCTGCAACGCTGCATCTTGCAAGTGGCAACGTCTGGTGAACCAACATTCCCTTTCCCGATTCCATGCCCAACAATTCAGTTGGGTGGCTAGAAACTGGGAGGTGAAGGTGGGGGGACACGGATGGGGGGCCCTCACTGGTGAAGAAGATATTGGATTTATATCCCACCCTCCACTCTGAACCTCAGAGCGGTTTACAATCTTCATCTTCCTCCCCCGCAACAGACACCCTGTGTGGTGGGTGGGGCTGAGAGAGCTCTCCCAAAAGCTGCCCTTTCAAAGACAACCCTGCAAGAGCTATGGCCCTGTGAGGCGGGTGTGGCTGAGAGAGCTCTCACAGAAATGGCCCTTTCAAGGACAAGACCATTCCAGCATGTGGATGTGGAGGAGGGGGGAATCAAACCCGGTTCTCCCAGATAAGAGAGCTCTGGCTGACCCAAGGCCATTCCAGCAGCTGCAAGTGGAGGAGTGGGGAATCAAACCCGGTTCTCCCAGATAAGAGAGCTCTGGCTGACCCAAGGCCATTCCAGCAGCTGCAAGTGGAGGAGTGGGGAATCAAACCCGGTTCTCCCAGATAAGAGAGCTATGGCTGAACCAAGGCCATTCCAGCAGCTGCAAGTGGAGGAGTGGGGAATCAAACCCGGTTCTCCCAGATAAGAGAGCTATGGCTGACCCAAGGCCATTCCAGCAGCTGAAAGTGGAGGAGTGGGGAAACAAACCCAGTTCTCCCAGATAAGAAAGCTATGGCTGACCCAAGGCCACTCCAGCAGCTGCAAGTGGAGGAGTGGGGAATCAAACCCAGTTCTCCCAGATAAGAGAGCTCTGGCTGACCCAAGGCCATTCCAGCAGCTGCAAGTGGAGGAGTGGGGAATCCAACCCAGTTCTCCCAGATAAGAGAGCTCTGGCTGACCCAAGGCCATTCCAGCAGCTGCAAGTGGAGGAGGGGGGAATCAAACTCAGTTCTTCCAGATAAGAGTCCACGCACTTAACCACTACACCAAACTGATTCAGAAGCTATGAGGGGAGGTATTGTTTGGAGGGGGACTTAATATGGGGAGGGGTTGCCTGAAGAGGTGAGGGACCTCAGCAGGGTACAATGCCATAGAGTCCACCTTCCCAAGCATCCCTTTTTGCCAGCTGATCTTGGTTAGCCAGAGTTCTTCTCTCTGAATATCGGAGTCCCAGAGTAGCTCAGAATCTCCTTTCCCTTCCTCCCCCACAACAGACACCCTGTGAGGTGGGTGGGGTGGAAAGAGTTCTCCCAGAAGCTGCCCTTTCAAGGACAATTCCTACGAGAGCTGTGGCTGACCCAAGGCCATTCCAGCAGGTGCAAGTGGGGGAATCAAACCCGGTTCTTCCTGATAAGAGAGCTCTGGCTGACCCAAGGCCATTCCACCAGCTGCAAGTGGAGGAGTGGGGAATCAAACCCGGTTCTCCCAGATAAGAGAGCTATAGCTGACCCAAGGCCATTCCAGCAGGTGCAAGCGGAGGAGTGGGGAAATCAGACCCGGTTCTCTCAGGAAAGAGTCCACGCACTTAACCACTACACCAAAATGACTTCTCTATGATGCGGTATAACTTCCAAGAAAACTCTGAAGTCATGCAATGCCTCTCTAGGAGTCCCCAGCAGCTCTATGGTAAAACCATATGGTAAAAACACGGCCCCCAGGAAGCTGCATCATGCTTCTCTAGGGAATCACCTGAAACTCTATCATAAACCAGAGAGTTTTTGGTAATTCCTGCAGGGGTGTGATATCATTTCTTGGTGGCCATACATACATACATTGCATACATTACACACATATACAGACACACACAGACACAGAGAGACACAGACACACACAGACATACACACACACGTGTGTGTGTCTCTCTCTCTCCCCCTCTCCTCCCAGGCACTGGCAGCCCTACGGGAAAGCCCAGAAATCCAGGGCTGCAGCCGCCACCCCCTTACCTGATTCCTGCTTTATCTGGATGGTGGGCTTGATGCCGGGGGGCAGAGGAGACGGTTGCGGAGGTGGCGGGGGTGGCTGCGGCTGCTGCGGTGGCGCTGGCGTCTGGGTGACTGTCGAAGCCTGGGTCAGCTGCGGCTGCTGCACCTGTTGCGGCTGCTGCTGCTTGGGAAACTGCGCGAGGATCTGGGTCGGCGTCCCCACCAAGCTTTTGGGAGAAGGCAGCCTGGCCGAGGCCACCTTAATGGCCGACGTGGACACGCCTGGAAGAGAGGAGGTCAGCTCAAGGTTCCAGTGTCCCTTTGTTTGCTACTGCTGAGAGGTTATGAAGACCAAACGCACAGGGCGGGGCTTTGTTTTGCAGCAGGAGCTCCTTTGCATATTAGGCCACACACCCGTGATGTAGCCAGTCCTCCAAGAGCTTACGGGGCTCTTATTACAGGACACACTGTAAGCTCTTGGAGGATTGACTACATCAGGGGGGCGTGGCCTAATATGCAAAGGAGCTCCTGCTAGAATTCCACCCGAGCCACACGCCCCCTGATGTAGCCAATCCTCCAAGAGCTGATAAGGCTCTTTTTTGTAAGCTCTTGGAGGACTGGCTACATCAGGGGTGTGTGGCCTAATATGCAAAGGAGCTCCTGCTAGAATTCCACCCCTGAGCCACACGCCCCTGATGTAGCCAATCCTCCGAGAGCTGACAAGGCTCTTTTTTAAGCTCTTGGAGGACTGGCTACACCAGGGGGTGTGGCCTAATATGCAAAGGAGCTCCTGCTAGAATCCCACCCCTGGCACACATGGCCATACAGCAGTTGCTGAGGCGGCCCCCGAGCCCTGCTTGGGAAGGCAGGACGAGCCCACGCGGTGGCTGGAGCATCGGAACTAGCATCAGTTGTGCGCTCTCGACCTCGCCTCCTTTGCAGGGATGTAGGGCGATAAAATGGAGGAGACAAGAATGATACGAGACCCTTCGGGTCCCTGCTGGAGAGAGAGGCAGGGAAGAAAAGAAGTAAATCAACACACCAAGACAGGCAGGATCCAAGAAGGAGCCTGTGAGTGGAAATCGGGTTGGGCCTAATCGGGTGTCGAACTCGTTCGTTAGGAGGGCCGGATCTGACATAAATAAGGCCTTGTCGGGCCAGGCCATGCGGGTCATGAAATGTGATGCCGGGCAGCAGAGATAGAAACGCTATAAAGGGCACGGGCAAACGCGACTAAAGATTTTTTAAAAACTTAAAATAAGCCATGAGTAAAACATTAGCACTTGGTCTTAAAAGGTGCTTTTTTTTGTATCCCTCCTGTGTGATCGAGGGAACCGGGCAAAGGAAGCTCTGGCTCTTTCCTTCCTTGCCCAGGGGGCCAGGAGGGGGAAGAGCCTCAGTCAATAGAAGGAAGAGAGGCTTGGCTCAGTAGTTTTGCTGTGTGATTTGAGAGAGCCTGGCAAAGCACGCTGTTCCCCCCCCCCAAAAAAAGGAGGAGCGCCAATGGAGAAAACTGAGGCTTTGCCCTGTAGCTCCTGTGCGACTGAGCAAGCCTGACAAGGCAAGCTGTCCTGCAGAAGGAAGCAAGAGAGACAGAAGGAAGCAGATGAAAGCCAGTTTCTAGGGGGCCTGATCTGACCCTCGGACTGCCTGTTTGACATCCCTGGTCTAAGGCTTTTCTCACAGACCTGGCCAGTGTTCACAGATTCGGGTTTTTTTTATTTTGCATCCTTTATTTTTTCAAATAATTTATAACTGGCTTTTCTTTGCTGTTCAAGGCTGCTTGCAACACACTCGTTTTGGTTTTGTTTTATGCTAATTTTTGTGATCTAGTCTCGTTGAGCCATTTACTGGATGTTTCAGATTCTTTGACTGCGCTTTCTTACACTACACGATCCATGCGTGATCTGAAGAGCCCTGCTGACTCAGATGAGGAGGCCAGCCAGCCTAGGAGCCTTTCTCACACGGTAGCCAACCAGATCCTCTGGAGGGCCAACAACAGGGCACAGAGGCCGAGGCCTTCCCCTGAGAAGAACATCAGAAGAGCCCTGCTGGGTCAGACCAGTGAGGGTCCATCTAGTCCCGCCTCCTGTCTCACACAGGGGCCAGCCAGTTCCTCTGGAGGGCCGACAACAGGGCACAGAGGCCGAGGCCTTCCCCTGAGAAGGACATCAGAGGAGCCCTGCTGGATCAGACCAGTGAGGGTCCATCTAGTCCAGCCTCCAGTCTCACACAGTGGCCAACCAGTTCCTCTGGAGGGCCAACAACAGGGCACAGAGGCTGAGGCCTTCCCCTGAGAAGAACATCAGAAGAGCCCTGCTGGGTCAGACCAGTGAGGGTCCATCTAGTCCAGCCTCCAGTCTCACACAGTGGCCAACCAGTTCCTCTGGAGGGCCAACAACAGGGCAGGGAGACCGAGGCCTTCCCCTGAGAAGAACATCGGAAGAGCGCTGCTGGGTCAGACCAGGGAAGGTCCATCTAGTCCAGCCTCCTATCTCACACAGGGGCTAGTCAGTTCCTCTGGAGGGCCAACAGCAGGGCAGAGAGACCGAGGCCTTCAAAAAACATTAGAAGAGCCCTGATGGATCAGACCAATGAGGGTCATATGAACAAATGAAGCTGCCTTATACTGAATCAGACCTTTGGTCCATCAAAGTCAGTATTGTCTTCTCAGACTGGCAGTGGCTCTCCAGGGTCTTAAGCTAGTCCAGGGTCCATCTAGTCCAGCAGCATGTCTCACGCAGTGGCCAACCAGTTCCTCTGGAGGACCAACAACAGGGCAGAGAGGCCGAGCCCTTCCCCTGAGAAGAACATAAGAAGAGCTCTGCTGGATCAGACCTGGGAGGGTCCATCTAGTCCAGCCTCCTGTCTCACACAGCGGCCTGCCAGTTCCTCTGGAGGGCCAACAACAGGGCACAGAGGCCGAGGCCTTCATAAGAACCTCAGAAGAGCCCTGCTGGATCAGACCAGGGAGGGTCCATCTAGTCCAGCCTCCTGTCTCACACAGCGGCCTGCCAGTTCCTCTGGAGGGCCAACAACAGGGCACAGAGGCCGAGGCCTTCATAAGAACATCAGAAGAGCCCTGCTGGATCAGACCAGTGAGGGTCCATCTAGTCCATCCTCCAGTCTCACACAATGGCCTGCCAGTTCCTCTGGAGGATCAACAACAGGGCAGAGAGGCTGAGGCCTTCATAAGAACATCAGAAGAGCCCTGCTGGATCAGACCAGGGAGGGTCCATCTAGTCCAGCCTCCAGTCTCACACAGTGGCCTGCCAGTTCCTCTGGAGGGCCAACAACAGGGCAGAGGCCGAGGCCTTCATAAGAACATCAGAAGAACCCTGCTGGATCAGACCAGTGTGGGTCCATCTAGTCCATCCTCCAGTCTCACACAATGGCCTGCCAGTTCCTCTGGAGGATCAACAACAGGGCAGAGGCCGAGGCCTTCATAAGAACATCAGAAGAGCCCTGCTGGATCAGACCAGGGAGGGTCCATCTAGTCCAGCCTCCAGTCTCACACAGTGGCCTGCCAGTTCCTCTGGAGGGCCAACAACAGGGCAGAGGCCGAGGCCTTCATAAGAACATCAGAAGAACCCTGCTGGATCAGACCAGTGTGGGTCCATCTAGTCCAGCCTCCAGTCTCACGCAGTGGCCTCAACCTGTTCCTCTGGAGGGCCAACAACAGGGCACAGAGGCTGAGGCCTTTCCCTGGTAGGAATGTAAGAGGACACCTGCTGGAAGCCAGCAAAAGCCCACCCAAGATGACCAGCGTCTCACCCTGCGCTACGGTGGACATCACGACGGAAGGCGTGGAGGACACCACGGTGGTCACGGCCACGGTGCTGGGGGCGGAGGAGGGGGCGGAGCAGCCGCCGGTGCTGCTGCTGACCAGGGAGGACTGGGGGGCGGTGATGACCACCGGCTGCTTCTGAGTGGTGGAGGCGATGACGGAGGTCGGGACGAGCTTGGTGACGGCGGCGTAGTTGTGAGACTTGGACAGGATGTTGGGCACGAAGGTGGAGCTGGGAGACGTGGTGACGATGATCACCTGGAAACGAAAGCAGAAGCACGTTTCATTCGCTGCGCTGGGAGCCAATGGCGGGGCGGGGATGGCGCTTCTAAGCTTTTGCTAACGTCGTGAAAGCAATGTGTGTGTGTGTGTGTGTGTGTTTAAATTTTGAAAAGCTTTATTAATATAAAGTTCAATGTACAATAGCGATGAGACATCAACAGATGTGTAGCATGCACCAATATAAAATAGGGAAAGGGAAACATACAAGGTTAGCTATTAAAGCCTAATTACAGCATTAGTTGACATGACATCAAAACAGCATGGTATGAGTCATTAGGGTTCCTTCTGTCCTTCGAGACTTTCTCAATAAAGGGACGCCATTTGCCCATGAAGTCTAGGGAAGCGGTTTGGGAGGAGCAACGAGGATCCAAATCATAGGTGAGCTTATCTGAGACAAAATAATCCCACAATTTCAGCCACCGTGCCTGTCTCGAAGGAGGCGTTTGTTGCTTCCAAACCAGGGCAATCGCGAATTTAGCTGCTACGAACATGTGTGAAACTAGTTCTTCTGTGTGGTCAGGAGCGCGTGAGGCGCCTACAAGGTTCAGAAGAGCGTACTCTGGCGTGAATGGTGGACAGTATGAGGTGACGGCATGCAGTTCTTGGTAAATTAGCTTCCAAAAGCTTTGTATGACGGGGCAGAGCCACCAGGAATGGAAAAATGTGCCTCTCTGGCCGCAGTTCTTAAAACAGAGAGGTGAAGTAGAGGAAGAGTGTGATAATCATGCTGGAGTCATACACCAGCGTGTGAGCCATTAAAGTTCTCACACGCTGAAAGCAATGTCACCCCAGAGTTGGAAAAAACTGGCGCTTGCACAGGGGACCTTTCCTTTCCTCATCGGGCTTTGATGACTGTCAGGGCCTTTTTTTGTAGAAAAAGCACAGCAGGGACTCATTTGCCTATTAGGCCACACCCCCTGATGTGCCAATGTTTCACACAGGACACTCTCCTGACCCGCTGGATTTTGGGGGCTTGTCATCGGGCTTTGCGCGGCACCGTGGCGCAGAGTGCTAAAGCAGCAGTACTGCGGGTCTGAGCTCTCCGCTCACGGCCTGCGTTCGATCCCCGGCGGAAGCTGGGCGTTCAGGTAGCCGGCTCGAGGTTGACTCAGCCTTCCATCCTTCCGAGGTCGGTCAAATGAGGACCCGGCTCGCTGGGGGGAAAGCGTAGAGGACTGGGGAAGGCAAGGGCAAAACCGCCTCGTAAAAAGTCTGCCGTGAATACGTTGTGAAAGCAACGTCACTCCAGAGTCGGAAACGACTGGTGCTTGCACCAGGGGACTACCTTTACCTTTAAGAGCTCTGTGTTGCAGAGTGGTAAGGCTGCAGTACTGCAGTCTGAACTCTCTGCTCACAACCTGAGTTCGATCCCAGCGGAAGCTGGGTTTTCAGGTAGTCAGCTCCAGGTTGACTCAGCCTTCCATCCTTCCGAGGTCGGTCAAATGAGGACTCAGCTTGCTGGGAGGAAAGTGTAGAGGACTGGGGAAGGCAAGGGCAAAACCGCCCCGTAAAAAGCCTGCCGTGAAAACGTCGTCACCCCAGAGTCGGAAACGACTGGTGCTCGCACAGGGGACCTTTCCTTTCCTAGATGGCCATTATAGAGCCCTGTGGCGCAGAGTGTTAAAGCTGCAGCACTGCAGTCCTAAGCTCTGCTCACGACCTGAGTTCGATACCTGGCAGAAGCTGGGCTTTCAGGTACCCGGCTCGAGGTTGACTCAGCCTTCCATCCTTCCAAGGTCGGTCAAATGAGGACCCAGCTTGCTGGGGGGAAAGTGCAGAGGACTGGGGAAGGCAATGGCAAACCGCCCCGTAAAAAGCCTGCCGTGAAAACGTTGTGAAAGCAACGTCACCCCAGAGTCGGAAAGGACTGGTGCTTGCACAGGGGACCTTTCCTTTCCTCATCGGGCTTTGATGATTGTCAGGGCTTTTTTGTAGAAAAAGCACAGCAGGGACTCATTTGCATATTAGGCCACACCCCCTGGTGCGCCAATGTTTCACACAGGGCTCCTTATTTTGTAGGGAAAGCCCAGCTGGGACTCATTTGCATATTAGGCCACACCCCCTGATGGCACCACTGTTTCGCACAGGGCTTTTTTTGTAGGAAAAGCTGAGTAGGGGCTCGTTTGCAAATTAGGCCACACCCCTGACACCAAGCTAGCTGGAACTGCGTTCCCGTGCATTCCTACTTAAAACAAGCTTTGGTGATTGTCTGTTCTGAGTCTCCGGCAGGGGGAAAGCTAGGTTCGAGTCCAGTTGCAGCTGAGACGCAGTAAGATTTTCGGGATGTGCACTTTCAAGAATCAAAACTCCCTTCAGCAGAGTGCGGAAGGTTGAAACGCCGAAAGTCTTGTTGGTCTCTAAGGTGCATCGAGAAAACAGAGCATCACTGCCCCAGACGTAACTCGAGAGAGAAGCCATGTTGGATCAGGCCAATGGCTCGTCCAGTCCAACACTCTGTGTCACACAGTGGCCAAAAACCAGGCGTCATCAGGAGGTCAACCAGTGGGGCCAGAACACTAGAAGCCCTCCCACTGTGCTCCCCCCCCAAGCACCAAGAAGACAGAGCAACCCTGCCCGAGACGTAGGAGGAGCCATGTTGGATCAGGTCAGTGGCCCATCCAGTCCTACACTGTGTCACACAGTGGCCAAAAACCAGGTGCCAACAGGAGGTTTGCCAGCAGGGCCAGAACTCCAGAAGCCCTCCCACTTTTGCCTCTCCAAGCACCAAGAGTAGAGACATCACTGACCCAGACATAAGAACATAAGAGAAGCCATGTCGAATCAGGCAAGTGGCCCATCCAGTCCTACACTGTGTCGCACAGTGGCCAAAAACCAGGTGCCATCAGAAGGTTTGCGAGCAGGGCCAGAACTCCAGAAACCCTTCCACTGTGGCCCCACAAGCACCAAGAAAACAGAGCATCACTGCTCCAGACATCAAAACATAAGAGAAGTTGTGTTGGCCGAAGCCAGTGGCCCATCTGGTCCAGCAGGGCTCTTCTGATGTTCTTATCAGGGGAAGGCCTCAGCCTCTCTGCCCTCTTGTTGGCCCTCCAGAGAAACTGGGTGTCTACTGCATGAGACAGGAGGCTGGACTAGATGGACCACTTGGTCTGATTCAGCAGGGCTCTTCTGATGTTCTTAGGAAGGCACTGGCCACTATACCCTGTTGCTGACCCCCCACAGATGAACTGGTTGGACATTATGTAAGAAAGGATGCCGGACTAGATGGGCCACTGGTCTGATCCAGCAGGGCTCTTTCTAGGTTCTTCTCAGGGGAAGGCCTTGGCCTCTATGCCCTGTTGTTGGCTGTCCAGAGGAACTGGTTGGCTACTGCGTGCGACAGGATGTTGGACGAGAAGGACCACTAGGTGAGACCCAGCAGGGCTCTTCTTCAGTCCTTATCAGGGGAAGGCCTCCATCTCTACATCCTCCAGAGGAACTGAACAGCCACGGCATGAGACAGGAGGCTGGACTAGATGGACCCTCACTGGTCTGATCCAGCAGGGCTCTTCTGATGTTCTTAGGAAGGCCTTGGCCTCTCTGCCCTGTTGTTGGCCCTCCAGAGGAATTGGCAGGCCACTGTGTGAGACAGGAGGCTGGACTAGATGGAGAAATAAGTACTTTTCTCCCTTTCTCACAATACAAGAACTCGTGGGCATTCGATGAAATTGCTGAGCAGCCAGGTTAAAACGGATAAAAGGAAGTCCTTCTTCACCCAAAGGGTGATTAACATGTGGAATTCACTGCCACAGGAGGTGGTGGCGGCCACAAGCATGGCCATCTTCAAGAGGGGGTTAGATAAAAATATGGAGCAGAGGTCCATCAGTGGCTATTAGCCACAGTGTGTGTGTGTGTGTGTGTATATTTGGCCGCTGTGTGACACAGAATGTTGGACTGGATGGGCCATTGGCCTGATCTAACATGGCTTCTCTTATGTTCTTATGACCCTCACTGGTCTGATCCAGCAGGTCTCTTCTGATGTTCTTATGAAGACCTCAGCCTCTCTGCCCCATTGTTGGCCCTCCAGAGGAACTGGTTGGCCACTGTGTGAGACAAGAGGCTGGACTAGATGGACCACTAGTCTGATCCAGTAGGGCTCTTCTGATGTTCTTATGAAGGCCTCAGCCTCTCTGCCCTGTTGTTGGCCCTCCAGAGGAACTGGCTGGTTACTGTTTGAGACAGGAGGCTGGACTAGATGGACCAATGGAATGATCCAGCAGGGCTCTTCTGATGTTCTTATGAAGGACTCAGCCTCTCTGCCCTGTTGTTGGCCCTCCAGAGGAACTGGCTGGTTACTGTTTGAGACAGGAGGCTGGACTAGATGGACCACTGGTCTGATCCAGTAGGGCTCTTCTGATGTTCGTATGAAGGCCTCAGCCTCTCTGCCCTGTTATAGTCCCTCCAGAGGAACTGGTTGGCCACTGTGTGAGACAAGAGGCTGGACTAGAAGGACCACTAGGTATGATCCAGCAGAGCTCTTCATAAGTCCTTATCAGGAGAAGGCCTACGTCTCTACATCCTCCAGAGCAGAGGTGGCCAACAGTAGCTCTCCAGATGTTTTTTGCCTAAAACTCCCATCAGCCCCAGCCATTGGCCATGCTTGCTGGGGCTGATGGGAGTTTTAGTCAAAAAAACATCTGGAGAGCTACCGTTAGTAACCCCTGCCCCAAAGGAATTGAATGGTCACTGTGTGAGACAGGAGGCTGGACTAGAAGGACCACTAGGTGTGATCCAGCAGGGCTCTTCTTAAGTCCTTATCAGGGGAAGGCCTCCGTCTCTACGTCCCCCAGAGGAACTGGATGGCCATTGCATGAGACAGGAGGCTGGACCACTGGGCTGATCTAGCAGGGCTCTTCTTAAATTCTTATCTTCTACCACTGAACCACAGCCTCCTCCCAAGGTTTGAGCTCAGAGAAAGGGCAGATAAAAACACTCCTCCCCCCCTGCACACTCCCTTACCTTCTGGGTTGTCGTGTTGGTCGTCTGCGTGGAGGGCTTGGTGAAGGTGATCTTCACCGGCGACATGTGGGGAGGCAAGGAGTTGGCAATGCTCTGCATGATGCTGCTCATCTTCGGGCTGCCAGGCACCGTGATGGTTTTCGTCACCGGCGTGACGGCCTTCGGCACCTCCTTCAGGAGGACGGGGGACGAGCTCGAGGAGTTGGTGCGGCGCCTCTTGCGGGGCTTCTCGTCGTCGTCTGAGCAGCTCACGCCTGCAAGACACCCGCCCCCCCGAGCATTTCTTAGCCACGTGGGAGCCACATTCAAAGGCAGCAAACCTCCGAATCCCAGAGCCAGGAGGTGACATCAGGGAAAGGCCTCAGTCTCGCTGCCCTGTTGCTGGCCCTCCGGAAGAACTGGTTGCCCATTGAGACAGAATGCTGGGCTAGAGTGACCACTGGTTTCCTCTAGCAGGGCTCTTAAGTTCCTATAGTGCAGGGGTGGCCAATGGTAGCTCTCCAGATGTTTTTTTGCCTACAACTCCCATCAGCCCCAGCCAATAGCCGTGCTGGCTGGGGCTGATGGGAGTTGTAGGCAAAAAAAATCTGGAGAGCTACCGTCGGCCACCCCTGCTATAGTGCGTAGCCCCGTAAACAAATGAATAATTTACTTTTATCTGACTGAAGTATAATATTCTTCCTGTGCTTGAGTCCAGTAGCGCCCAACAGGCCAACAACATTTCGGGGGTGTAAGGCTTCAAGAGTCAGAGCTCCATTGGCCTGATCCAACATGGCCTCTCTTATAGATAAGAGAGCTCTGGCTGACCCAAGGCCATTCCAGCAGCTGCAAGTGAAGGAGTGGGGAATCAAACCCGGTTCTCCCAGATAAGAGAGCTACGGCTGACCCAAGGCCATTCCAGCAGCTGCAAGTGGAGGAGTGGGAAATCAAACCTGGTTCTCCCAGAGAAGAGAGCTCTGGCTGACCCAAGGCCATTCCAGCAGCTGCAAGTGGAGGAGTGGGGAATCAAACCTGGTTCTCCCAGATAAGAGAGCTACGGCTGACCCAAGGCCATTCCAGCAGCTGCAAGTGGAGGAGTGGGAAATCAAACCTGGTTCTCCCAGATAAGAGAGCTATGGCTGACCCAAGGCCATTCCAGCAGCTGCAAGTGGAGGAGTGGGGAATCAAACCTGGTTCTCCCAGATAAAAGAGCTCTGGCTGACCCAAGGCCATTCCAGCAGCTGCAAGTAGAGGAGGAGGGAATCAAACCCGGTTCTCCAGATAAGAGAGCTCTGGCTGACCCAAGGCCATTCCAGCAGCTGCAAGTGGAGGAGTGGGGACTCAAACCCGGTTCTCCCAGATAAGAGTCCACATATTTAACCACGACACCCAACAGGCTCTCCGTGTTCTTATGTTTGTTAGATCCTAGTGGGAATGTGGGTCCTTGAGCCCTTAGACCTGCTCGGAAGCTGGGAGATACAACCAGTAGTGGCAAACCCTTGACAATCGTAGCTTTGACTCCCGAAAGCTCATACTCTGGAAATCCCGTTGCTCTCTATGGCACGACTGGACTCAAAGCTTGCTCTTCTATGGCAGAACCACAAGGGTGCCCTCTTCGAACGTCGTTAATACATCAAATAAAAGCAAGAGCTCCTCTAAAACAGCTCTCCGGACTCCCAGTTTGATGCTTACCTTGTGCCTCTTTTCACTTACTTTTGACGTAAACGGCGCTTCCGCTCGGCAGGACGACCACGTTGGAAGCCGGGCTGGCGGGTCTGGGGGACTTGACAGTGGCGATGCTGCCGCTCGGTACCGGAGTGGATGTGGGAGTGGAAGTTGTACTCGTGTAGGAATAGCACACCACCACTGGAGAGGAAGAGGAAACACAAGGGGCACGAACAAGGGTTAGACTCCTACTGTTCTCTCCGTACCGTTGACAACTTTAAAGTCACAGGTTGACTCTCCAGCACCCTCAGTGAATCATACAGTTGGAAGGGACCTCCAGGGTCATCTAGTTCAACCCCCTGCACAATGCAGGAAACTCACAAATACCTCCCTCTAAATTCGCAGGATCTTCATCACTGTCAGATGGCCATCTAGCCTCTGTTTAGAAACCTCCAAGGAAGGAGAGCCCGCCACCTCCCGAGGAAGCCTGTTCCACTGAGGAACCGCTCTAACAGTCAGGAAGTTCTTCCTAATGTTGAGCTGGAAACTCTTCTGATTTAATTTCAACCCACTGGTTCTGGTCCTACCTTCCGGGGCCACAGAAAACAATCCCACAGCATCCTCTATAGGACAGCCCTTCAAGTACTTGAAGATGGTGATCCTATCACCTCTCAGCAGTATTTTGATTCCTTTTTGCAGCAGTAGGAAAAGCTGTGCCAGCTAAAGCCTGAACCCAGCGTAACAGAACATAGGAACATAAGAGAAGCCATGTTGGATGAGGCCAATGGCCCCTCCAGTCCAACACTCTGTGTCACACAGAGGCCAAAACTCAGGTACATTCAGGAGATCCACCAGTGGGGCCAGAACACTAGAAGCCCTTGCACTGTTGCTCCCCCCCTCCCAAGCACCAAGGATACAGAGTATAACTGCTCCAGACAGAGTCTTCCATCTAATAGTTTGTGGCTAATAGCATAAGAACATAGGAGAAGCCATGTTGGATCAGGCCAATGGCCCCTCCAATCCAACACTCTGTGTCACATAAGAACATCAGAGAAGCCATGTTGGATCAGGCCAGTGGCCCATCCAGTCCAACACTCTGTGTCACATAAGAACATCAGAGAAGCCATGTTGGATCAGGCCAGTGGCCCATCCAGTCCAACACTCTGTGTCACATAAGAACATCAGAGAAGCCATGTTGGATCAGGCCAGTGGCCCCTCCAGTCCAACACTCTGTGTCACATAAGAACATCAGAGAAGCCATGTTGGATCAGGCCAATGGCCCCTCCAGTCCAACACTCTGTGTCAGATAAGAACATCAGAAAAGCCATGTTGGATCAGGCCAATGGCCCCTCCAGTCCAACACTCTGTGTCACATAAGAACATAAGAGAAGCCATGTTGGATCAGGCCAATGGCCCCTCCAGTCCAACACTCTGTGTCACATAAGAACATAAGAGAAGCCATGTTGGATCAGGCCAATGGCCCCTCCAGTCCAACACTCTGTGTCAGATAAGAACATCAGAAAAGCCATGTTGGATCAGGCCAATGGCCCCTCCAGTCCAACACTCTGTGTCACATAAGAACATAAGAGAAGCCATGTTGGATCAGGCCAATGGCCCCTCCAGTCCAACACTCTGTGTCACATAAGAACAGAAGAGAAGCCATGTTGGATCAGGCCAATGGCCCATCCAGTCCAACACTCTGTGTCACATAAGAACATCAGAGAAGCCATGTTGGATCAGGCCAATGGCCCCTCCAGTCCAACACTCTGTGTCACATAAGAACATAAGAGAAGCCATGTTGGATCAGGCCAATGGCCCCTCCAGTCCAACACTCTGTGTCACATAAGAACATAAGAGAAGCCATGTTGGATCAGGCCAATGGTCCATCCAGTCCAACACTCTGTGTCACATAAGAACATAAGGGAAGCCATGCTGGATCAGGCCAATGGTCCATCCAGTCGAACACTCTGTGTCACATAAGAACATCAGAGAAGCCATGTTGGATCAGGCCAATGGCCCCTCCAGTCCAACACTCTGTGTCAGATAAGAACATCAGAAAAGCCATGTTGGATCAGGCCAATGGCCCCTCCAGTCCAACACTCTGTGTCACATAAGAACATAAGAGAAGCCATGTTGGATCAGGCCAGTGGCCCATCCAGTCCAACACTCTGTGTCACATAAGAACATAAGAGAAGCCATGTTGGATCAGGCCAGTGGCCCCTCCAGTCCAACACTCTGTGTCACATAAGAACATAAGAGAAGCCATGTTGGATCAGGCCAGTGGCCCATCCAGTCCAACACTCTGTGTCACATAAGAACATAAGAGAAGCCATGTTGGATCAGGCCAGTGGCCCATCCAGTCCAACACTCTGTGTCACATAAGAACATAAGAGAAGCCATGTTGGATCAGGCCAGTGGCCCCTCCAGTCCAACACTCTGTGTCACATAAGAACATAAGAGAAGCCATGTTGGATCAGGCCAGTGGCCCATCCAGTCCAACACTCTGTGTCACATAAGAACATAAGAGAAGCCATGTTGGATCAGGCCAGTGGCCCCTCCAGTCCAACACTCTGTGTCACACAGTGGCCAAAAAAACCAGGTGCCATCAAGAGGTCCACCACTGGGGCTAGAAGAAGGGGCTGGAGAGCCGGTTTGGTGTAGTGGTTAAGTGTGCGGACTCTTATCTGGGAGAACCGGGTTTGATTCCCCACTCCTCCACTTGCACCTGCTGGCATGGCCTTGGGTCAGCCATAGCTCTGGCAGAGGTTGTCCTTGAAAGGGCAGCTGCTGTGAGAGCCCTCTCCAGCCCCACCCACCTCACAGGGTGACTGTTGTGGGGGAGGAAGGTAAAGGAGATTGTGAGCCGCTCTGAGACTCTTCGGAGTGCAGGGCGGGATAGAAATCCAATATCTTCTTCCACTGTGCCCCCCCTCTGAAGCACCAGAATACAAGGCATCACTTGCCCCAGACAGAGAGTTCCAACAATAAGCTGTGGATAACAGCCACTGATGAACCCCTGGTCCATATGCTTACCCATTCCCCTATGAAGCTGTCTTCAACTGAACCAGACCCCCCTGGGTCCATCGAAGTCAGTCTTGTCTCCTCAGACTGGCAGTGGCTCTCCAGAGTCTCAAGCGGAGGTTTTTCACGCCTATTTGACTGGACCCATTTTAGATGGAGACGCCGGGGACTGAACCTGGGACCTTCTGCTTACCAAGCAGATGCTCTACCAGGGAGCCACCGTCTCTCCCCTTTTGAGAAATGAGAGACCCTTTCCCAATCCCCCAATGGCCACCTTACCGTCACTTTCTTTGCTCCCCGTTTCCGCGGGAGACGGAAGAGAAGCATTGTGCTGGAGAGCAGCGTTGGCAACGGCGTTTGCCGTGACGGTAAAAGCCGTCTGGGGGACCAGCCGTGGCATCAGAGGGACCAGCCGCCTCCCTTCGATGGACCATTCGGAGGAGCTGTTTGGCCCGGACATGCTACGAAGAAACGCAAAGGTCCAGATTCAGCGCTCCATTTAGACACAACTCAGATGGGTTTTTGCAGCCACGAGGCACTGCTGTTCAACTCTTCTGACCTGCTGTGGCCCCCAGCTTAAGCAGGCCAAACAATTCATAGAATCACAGAGTTGGAAGGGGCCTTTACAGACCATCTAGTCCAGGGGCGGCCAAACTTGCTTAACGTAAGAGCCACATAGCATAAACAACAGATGTTTGAGAGCCACGAGACATGAACATCAGTGGAGGGAGGGAGGGAGGGAGGGAGAAAGGGGGAGAGGGGGGAAGGGAGGAAGGGAGAGAGGGAGGAAGAAAAGAAGGGAGGGAGGGAGGGAGGGAGGGAGGGAGGAAGGGAGGAAGAAAGGAAGGAAGGAAGGAAGGAAGGAAGGAAGGAAGGAAGGAAGGAAGGAAGGAAGGAAGGAAGGAAGGAAGGAAGGAAGGAAGGAAGGAAGGAAGGAAGGGAGGGAGGGAGGGAGGGAGGGAGGGAGGGAGGGAGGGAGAGAGAGAGAAAGAGAGAGAGAAAGAGAAAGAGAGAGAGAGAGAGAGAGAGAGAAAGAGAGAGAGAGAGAAAGAGAGAGAGAAAGAGAGAGAGAAAGAGAGAGAGAGAAAGAGAGAAAGAGAGAGAGAAAGAAAGAAAGAGAGAGAGAGAGAGAGAGAAGAAAGAAAGAAAGAAAGAAAGAAAGAAAGAAAGAAAGAAAGAAAGAAAGAAAGAAAGAAAGAAAGAAAGAAAGAAAGAAAGAAAGAAAGAAAGGGAGGGAGGGAGGGAGGGGGAGGCAGGAAGGGAGGGAGAAATGGGGAGAGGGGGGAAGGGAGGAAGGGGGAGAGGGAGGGAGGAAGGAAGAAAGGAAGGGGGGAAGGGAGGGAGAGAGGGAGGGAGAAAGAGAGGGAGAGAGAAAGAGAGAAAGAAAGAAGAGAGAGAAAGAAAGAAAGAAAGAGGGAGGGAGGGGGTAGGCAGGAAGGGGGTAGGCAGGAAGGGAGGGGGGAAGGGAGGGGGGAAAGGAGGGTGGAAGCAAGGGAGGGAGGAAGGAAGGAAGGGGGGAAGGGAGGGAGAGAGGAAGGAAGGGAGGGAGGGAGGGGGGAAGGGAGGCAGGCAAATAGATGCGGGAGGGAGAGATGGAAAGAAAGCAACTTTAAGTGCACTTAGGTCTCACGGGATAGTAGGGGCTTTGAGAGCCACAGTTTGGCCACCCCTGATCTAGTCCAACCCCCTGTTCCATGCAGGATCAGCCTAAAGCATCTCTAACAAGACTGCCAATGAAGGGGAGCTCACCACCTTCCTAGGCAGCTGGTCCCACCTCTGCACTCCTCTGACTGTAAACATTTTATTTCCTAATATCCAACCAGCACCTTTCTGCTTATAATTTGAGCCCACTGCAAGCAGAAAATTCAATAACTAAGGCTCTCTAGGGCAGGGGTGTCAAACGTGTGGCCTACGGGCCAAATCAAGCCCCTGCAGGGCTCCTATCAGGCCCGCGAGAAACTCTGCGTCCTTCTCTCTCTTGCTTCCTCCAGTTGCAAGAGACTGTTAAATAAAATACTGCAAGAGTGCCAATCTTTTAAGCACATATTATTTAAAGCAGGGGTGTCAAACTCATTTGTTATGAGGGCCGGATGTGACATAAACGAGACCTTGTTGGGCTGGGCCAGGTGGGTACCTATGTAAGATTAGAACACAGACAAACACAAATATATATTTCTAAAAAACTTAAAACGTGCTTAAAACATTAGTACCCATTGGTCTTAAGGGCAGAACAAAATAGGAGTCGATTGCACCTTTAAGACCAACTTAGTTTTATTCAGAACGTAAGCTTTCGTGTGCATGCACACTTCTTCCGGCGAGGAATGAGGTACAGTAAGCAGAGCCACCTATAGCTGGTGGGGTTTGGAATGCCAAGTGGTACAAAGTTAAAATCCGATAGCAGAATAGTAAAATTAATACATTCAGAAAAGCTTTGATCATTGCATTAGCGTGGGAAACCATAACACAGTAACATGTCAGAATGTGGGAATGCCTGTTAATTATTCTATTGCTAATAAACCTGGGTCAAAATGAGGGCATTTCTTTCTCAAAAATTTCCTTTGTATTTCTCTCATGGGATCCAGGGAACTGGGCAAAGGAAGCTCTGCCTCTTTCCTTCCTTCCCCGGGGGAATCAGGAAGAGGAGGAGCCTCAGCCAACAGAAGGGAGAGAGGCTTGGCTCAGTAGCTCTGCTGTGTGATTGAGAGAGCCTGGCAAAGCAAGCTATTCCCCCCCCCCTTCATCCCCAATCTTACTTATGTGCAATAGTCGTCAATCGCTCGTCGTTTACCGCCCTCCGAACTTCAGCCCGATGCCTTTCCGTTGAAATGCTGTCGGAAGAATCAAAACATTAGAGGCTGAAAAAGATTATCCAACAGTGAATTCTTGAGAAATGGCATGTTAAGAACATCAGAAGGGCCCTGCCGGATCCGACCAATAGTCAATCTAGGCCAGCCTCCTGTCTCACACAGTGGCCAGTCAGTTCCTCTGGAGGGCCAACAACAGGGCAGAGAGGCCGAGGCCTTCCCCTGAGGAGAACATCAGAAGAGCCCTGCTGGGTCAGACCAGGGAGGGTCCATCTAGTCCAGCCTCCAGTCTCACACAGTGGCCAACCAGTTCCTCTGGAGGGCCAACAACAGGGCAGAGAGGCCGAGGCCTTCCCCTGAGGAGAACATCAGAAGAGCCCTGTTGGATCAGACCAGTGAGGCTCCATCTAGTCCAGCCTCCTGTCTCACACAGTGGCCAGCCAGTTCCTCTGGAGGGCCAACAACAGGGCAGAGAGGCCAAGGCCTTCCCCTGAGGAGAACATCATATGAGCCCTGCTGGATCAGACCAGGGAGGGTCCATCTAGTCCAGCCTCCCGTCTCACCCAGTGGCCAGTCAGTTCCTCTGGAGGGCCAACAACGGGGCACAGAGGCCGAGGCCTTCCCCTGAAGTCGCCTCCTGGCTCTCGGGTTCAGAGGATTAGTTCCTCTGAACGTGGAGGTTCCCCTCAGTCACCATGGCTAGGAGCCATTGACAGACCTTCCTCCGTGAATCTATCTAATCGCCTTTGAAAGCTGCTTGCTTCGCTACATCGTCTGGCAGTGAATTCCACATTTCAATCACTGTGTAAAGTGGTGTTTCCTTCTGTCCGTCCTGAACCTACCGCCCATTGGCTTCGCTGGATGCCCTCGAGTGTCAGTATCTGAGGAGAGGAATAAAAGGCTCTTTCTATCTACTGTCTCCTGCCCACGCATACTTTTTACAAAGCTCTATCGTGTCCCTTCTTAGTCCTTCCACTGTTATTTCTACTTATCCACCGCTGGAGGTCAAGGAAGCTGTCGACTCCTCCTATTGGTCAAGACAGCATCATGTGGGATGCTGACCTGGTCTCCAATTGGTCACAACCCTGCGTAAGAGAGGGAGAAGTCAACCTACAGCGGAGCAACCATTCAAAACAGAAGGTAGCTCAGGCCTTCTTAAAGCACCAGGGCTGGGAGCCTGTGAATGGCTTTGCTCTGCCTGCAGCTCCGCTCACTCCCCCACTGAACCTATGAAGCTGCCTTCTACTGAATCAGACCCTGGGTCCATCAAAGCCAGTCTTGTCTACTCAGACTGGCAGCAGCTCTCCAGGGTCTCAAACTGAGGTTTTTCACACCTATTTGCCTGGACCCTTTTTAGTTGGAGATGCCGGGGATTGAACCTGGGACCTTCTGCTTACCAAGCAGATGCTCTACCACTGAGCCACAGTCCCATTCATGGCTCTTCAGGGTCTCAAGCTGAGGTTCTTCACTCCTCCTTGCCTGGACCCTTTTTAGTTGGAGATGCCGGGGATTGAACCTGGGACCTTCTGCTTACCAAGCAGATGCTCTACCACTGAGCTACAGCCCCACTGTATGTCTCTCCAGGGTCTCAGGCTGAGGTCTTTCCCATCGCCTACTGCCTGGTCCTTTTAACTGGAGATGCCGGGGATTGAACCTGGGACCTTCTGCTTACCAAGCAGATGCTCTACCGCTGAGCTACAGCCCCACTGTATGTCTCTCCAGGGTCTTTTCCATCACCTACTGCCTGGTCCTTTTAACTGGAGATGCCGGGGATTGAACCTGGGACCTTCTGCTTACCAAGCAGATGCTCTACCAATGAGCCACAGCCCCACTGTATGTCTCTCCAGGGTCTCAGGCTGAGGTCTTTCCCATCGCCTACTGCCTGGTCCTTTTAACTGGAGATGCCGGGGATTGAACCTGGGACCTTCTGCTTACCAAGCAGATGCTCTACCGCTGAGCTACAGCCCCACTGTATGTCTCTCCAGGGTCTTTTCCATCACCTACTGCCTGGTCCTTTTAACTGGAGATGCCGGGGATTGAACCTGGGACCTTCTGCTTACCAAGCAGATGCTCTACCGCTGAGCTACAGCCCCACTGTATGTCTCTCCAGGGTCTTTTCCATCACCTACTGCCTGGTCCTTTTAACTGGAGATGCCGGGGATTGAACCTGGGACCTTCTGCTTACCAAGCAGATGCTCTACCAATGAGCCACAGCCCCACTGTATGTCTCTCCAGGGTCTCAGGCTGAGGTCTTTTCCATCGCCTACTGCCTGGTCCTTTAACTGGAGATGCCGGGGATTGAACCTGGGACCTTCTGCTTACCGAGCAGATGCTCTGCCACTGAGCCACCGTCCCTCCCACTGTTTCTGCAAGAGCCTCCTGAAAGGCACTGCTTGTGGGCAGTGACAGAGGAAACGTTATGTGCTGCAGCAGGAGCAAACTGCACGCTGAGCATGGCTGTAAGAACATGGCCTGGCCTCCACAGGAGACGATGTCTAGGTCTGTCAGCAAACATAAAATCATTGATGGCTAATCAGTTCCTGATTCCATGTGGAGAGCACTGTGTTATTATCGCAGGTGTCTTGTTGCAATACTGAAGACGCCATAAAATAGCTTATCATTCACCTAAGAAGAAGACCGTAGGTTTATACCCTACCCTTCTCTCTGAACCAGCGTCTCAGAGCGGCTTACAATCTCCTTTATCTTCTTTCCCCAACAACAGACACCTTGTGAGGTAGGCGGGGCTGAGAGAGCTCTCACAGAAGCTGCCCTTTCAAGGACAGCTCTGTGAGAGCGATGGCTGACCCAAGAGCTGCAGCTCTTTGCTGAAAGGAAATATCCTTTGCATTTTCCTTTCCGTTCCAAAGGAACAGCAAGAGCAGCCTCAGACACTAGTCACAACCTGAACTGTCCCACGCTTTCATTGATTTAAACAATATAAAAGCAGTAACTCTTATCTTTATAGAAGTACATCACATCTATACCATCTTAACTGCATAGCTTGTTTGGTGTAGTGGTCAAACCTGGGAGAACTGGATTTGATTCCCCACTCCTCCACTTGCAGCTGCTGGAATGGCCTTAGGTTAGCCATAGCTCTCGTAGGACTTGTCCTTGAAAGGGCAGCTTCTGAGAGAGCCCTCTCAGCCCCACCCACCTCACAGGGTGTCTGCTGTGGGGGAAGGAGATAAAGGAGATTGTAAGCCGCTCTGAGACTCTAATTCAGAGAGAAGGGCAGGGTATCAATCTGTGTTCTTCTAAGAGTGGGTGATGACTCCACAAGTATGAACAAGAAGGGGCCTTGTCGTTGCAGTGCCACTCACAAATCTTGGGCGCCTATTTTGACTACTACTCTATAATGAGACTGCCCTTGAAGACTGTTCAGAAAGTACAGCTTCCCTGGAACATAAGTACATAAGAGAAGCCATGTTGGATCAGGCCAAGGGCCCATCCAGTCCAACACTCTGTGTCACATAAGAGAAGCCATGTTGGATCAGGCCAATGGCCCATCTAGTCCAACACTCTGTGTCACACAGTGGCCAATATATGTGTGTGTTTATATCTACACACACACACACACACATACACACTGTGGCTAATAGCCACTGATGGACCTCTGCTCCATATTTTTATCTAACCCCCTCTTGAAGGTGGCTATGCTTGTGGCCGCCACCACCTCCTGTGGCAGTGAATTCCACATGTTAATCACCCTTTGGGTGAAGAAGTACTTCCTTTTATCAGTTTTAACCTGTCTGCTCAGCAATTTCATCGAATGCCCGCGAGTTCCTGTATTGTGAGAAAGGGAGAAAAGGACTTCTTTCTCTACTTTCTCCATCCCATGCATTATCTTGTAAACCTCTCTCATGTCACCCCGCAGTCGACGTTTCTTCAAGCTAAAGAGCCCCAAGTGTTTTAACCTTTCTTCATAGGGAAAGCCACTACCGAGTCACCATTTGGCAGGTTTCCGACAGTGCAGAACACGGGTATTGAAAGTACCTAAGCACTTGGAGAGTTCTCCGAGGAGGTCTTTTTTGTCCTTTGTGAGGTCCCCCTGGGCACGCAAGGCACTGATGACTCCGGCATATGCCTCCAATTCTAGAAGGCGGGGAGGAGAAAAGATATTATATTTCCTGAAAAGGACATGGCAGCGATTCGGCACTGTGACCTGCACAGCTTCGCTTGGGACCAGTCCTAATTGGTCCTTACGTACTCCCCTTACTCGCAAGTAGGCCTCATTTGGAGCAGGAGCTCACAGGAGCGGAACTCCGGAACCTCTCGATTTTATTGTGCTTTTTCTTTCTCAACCACCTCCCCCTCAATAATTGCTTCTGGGCTCCATTATTCAAACCCTCTGTGAGAATTTTGCTGAACTTTGTAAGATTTGACAAACTTTCTAATATCCCGCCCCCCCCCACACAAATAAATGGGGAAATAATCAAAACATAGTAAGCAGACAAGATGGAGATCTTCATCATGTCACTGCGGAGAAAGTAATTTTAAAAAGTATGACGGTAGTAAAGTTTTATTAAGACACTTATACTTCAAAAAGCATTTTACAATAGATGCTGAGCTGATATTTAGGACACCTTCTGGTGATGTCAGGGGTGCACGGCAGATGCAACTGAGTTGTGCGAATGAGCTCTGGCATCT
>NC_083225.1:190128895-190178642 GCF_032191835.1 Heteronotia binoei
ATCCCAGCAGCTGCAAGTGGAGGAGTGGGGGAATCAAACCTGGTTCTCCCAGATAAGAGAGCTATGGCTGCCCCAAGGCCATTCCAGCAGCTGCAAGTGGAGGAGTGGGGAATCAAACCCGGTTCTCCCAGAGAAGAGAGCTGTGGCTGATCCAAGGCCCTTCCAGCAGCTGCAAGTGGAAGAGTGGGGGAATCAAACCCGGTTCTCCCAGAGAAGAGAGCTCTGGCTGACCCAAGGCCATCCCAGCAGCTGCAAGTGGAGGAGTGGGGGAATCAAACCTGGTTCTCCCAGATAAGAGAGCTATGGCTGACCCAAGGCCATTCCAACAGCTGCAAGTGGAGGAGAGGGGAATCAAACCCGGTTCTCCCAGATTAGAGAGCTATGGCTGACCCAAGGCTATTCCAGCAGCTGCATGTGGAGGAGAGGGGAATCAAACCCGGTTCTCCCAAATAAGAGTCTGCACACTTAACCACTACACCAAACTGGCTCTCTAAGAAGAAGATATTGGATTTATACCTCACCGTTCACTCTGAATCTCAGAGTCTCAAAGCTGCATACAATCTCCTTTACCTTCCCCTGCCCCATGACAGACACTCTGTGAGGTAGGTGGGGCTGAGAGAGTTTCGGACAGAAGCTGCCCTTTCAAGGACAACTCCTATGCGAGCTCTGACTGACCCAAGGCCATTCCAGCAGCTGCAAGTGGAGGAGTGGTGGAATCAAACCCGGTTCTCCCGGATAAGGGTCCGCACACTACTTAACCAGTACACCAAACTGGCTCTCAGCATGGTCTAATGCCACGCAATCCTCAGCATGATATGTCATGCAGCCCACCTTCCAAAGCAGCCATTTTCTCTAGAAGTAGGGGAAATTTTTTAAATACAGAGACAATCTATGCAATCTGGAAATCTGTTGTAATTCTGAGAGTCCTCCAACTCCCACGTGGAGGTTGACAACTAGGCGGACTGGTGGTCTGATCTAGCAAGGCTGTTCTTATGTTCTACACCACTTCCTTAACATAAGAGCCACACGGAATAAATGTCAGATGTTTGAGAGCCACAAGACATGAATGTTGTAGGTAGGTAGGAAGGAAGGACGGATAGAAGAAGACGAAGAAGACGACATTGGATTTATATCCCTCCCTCCACTCCGAAGAGTCTCAGAGCAGCTCACAATCTCCTTTCCCTTTCTCCCCCACAACAGGCACCCTGTGAGGTGGGTGGGGCTGAGAGGGCTCTCACAGCAGCTGCCCTTTCAAGGACAGAGTCTCAGAGCAGCCTACAATTTCCTTTCCCTTCCTCCCCCACAACAGACACCCTGTGAGCTGGGTAGGGCTGGAGGGGGCTCTCACAGCAGCTGCCCTTTCAAGGACAACCTCTGCCAGAGCTATGGCTGACCCAAGGCCATTCTAGCAGGTGCAAGTGGAGGAGTGGGGAATCAAACCCGGTTCTCCTAGATAAGAGAGCTATGGCTGACCCAAGGCCATTCCAGCAGTTGCAAGTGGAGGAGTGGGGAATCAAACCCAGTTCTCCTAGATAAGAGAGCTATGGCTGACCCAAGGCCATTCCAGCAGCTGCAAGTGGAGGAGTGGGGAATCAAACCCGGTTCTCCTAGATAACAGAGCTATGGCTGACCCAAGGCCATTCCAGCAGCTGCAAGTGGAGGAGTGGGGAATCAAACCCGGTTCTCCTAGATAACAGAGCTATGGCTGACCCAAGGCCATTCCAGCAGCTGCAAGTGGAGGAGTGGGGAATCAAACCCAGTTCTCCTAGATAACAGAGCTATGGCTGACCCAAGGCCATTCCAGCAGCTGCAAGTGGAGGAGTGGGGAATCAAACCCGGTTCTCCCAGATAAGAGTCCGCACACTTCACCACTACAACAAACTGGCTCTCAAACTGGAAGGAGGGAGGGAGAGAGAGAGAGAGAGAGAGAGAGAGAGAGAGAAAGAAAGAAAGAAAGAAAGAAAGAAAGAAAGAAAGAAAGAAAGAAAGAAAGAAAGAAAGAAAGAAAGAAAGAAAGAAAGAAAGAAAGAAAGAAAGAAAGAAAGAAAGAAAGAAAGAGGAAAGAAAGCAACTTTAACTTTAGTTAAATGCATTCTCCAAACCTCCAGCTGGCTTGGCTTGGAGAAGCAGTTTAAAGAGAGAAATGTATTCTCCAAGCTGTCCAACAGGGTAGTAGAGGCTTCAAGAGCCACACAATACGTCTAAAAGGCCACACGTGGCTCCCAAGCCACAGTTTGGCCACCTCTGTCCTACACCCTCATTCATTTGCACTTGGGTAAAATATTGAAGCCCCGGCAGGGAATTAATTCTTTGCACTCATCTCACCGCAAGCTGGGCCCAAGTCCCTAGGTAAAGTTCGATACTCTTTGTCCCGCTTTTGGACACGCACGGTATCGCGTTCCTTTATGTTTGCATCTTCCTTTCTTTTCCTTTTTTTCCCCCCAGCTCCTTTCCAAAGAGGCTGCAGTGATGCAGCAGGGAAGGAAAGGGACCCGCAGCGGCGGAATGATCTGCCTCCTCTCTCCGCGCTCCTTCCTGCGGCTTTCGCCGCCTGAGTCAGCATCTCGGTCCCAGCTGCAAGGTTTTCTTCTTCCAAGAATTATTGTCATTTGGAGAAGGGAGGCCACCGCTGGCGGGCTGAAAGGGAAAAAGAGCGGAACGTCTCCAGCAGAGGCCGAAACGCTCAAATCTAAACCAGATCGTGGCAGGCAACCGCTTCGACTTTTCAGATCGGAGGCCGTAACTAGGGCAGGGGGCGTTTGGTTTGAAGAGGGCCCCAGAGGGAGAGAATGGGCCAGTTCGGGTTTTTGTTTTGTTTAAATCGCAGAGCACAGCAAACTATCAAAAGGCAGCTTAGAATCATAGAATCGTAGAGCTGGAAGGGACCTCCAGGGTCACCTAGTCCAACCCCCTGCACAAGGCAGGAAACTCACAAACACCTCCCCCTAAATTCACAGGATCCTCATTGCTGTCAGGTGGCCGTCTAGCCTCTGTTGAAAAGCCCCCAAGGAAGGAGAGCCCACCACCTCCCAAGGAGGAAGCCTGTTCCACTGAGGAACGGCTCTAAGTGTCAGGAATTATAGAGTTGGAAGGGACTTCCAGGGTCATCTAGTCCAACCCCCTGCACAAGGCAGGAAACTCACAAACACCTCCCCCTAAATTCACAGGATCCCCATTGCTGTCAGGTGGCCATCTAGCCTCTGTTGAAAAGCCTCCAAGGAAGGAGAGCCCACCACCTCCCAAGGAGGAAGCCTGTTCCACTGAGGAACTGCTCTAAGTGTCAGGAATTATAGAGTTGGAAGGGACTTCCAGGGTCACCTAGTCCAACCCCCTGCACAAGGCAGGAAACTCACAAACACCTCCCCCTAAATTCACAGGATCCCCATTGCTGTCAGGTGGCCATCTAGCCTCTGTTGAAAAGCCTCCAAGGAAGGAGAGCCCACCACCTCCCAAGGAGGAAGCCTGTTCCACTGAGGAACTGCTCTAAGTGTCAGGAATTATAGAGTTGGAAGGGACTTCCAGGGTCACCTAGTCCAACCCCCTGCACAAGGCAGGAAACTCACAAACACCTCCCCCTAAATTCACAGGATCCCCATTGCTGTCAGGTGGCCATCTAGCCTCTGTTGAAAAGCCTCCAAGGAAGGAGAGCCCACCACCTCCCAAGGAGGAAGCCTGTTCCACTGAGGAACTGCTCTAAGTGTCAGGAATTATAGAGTTGGAAGGGACTTCCAGGGTCATCTAGTCCAACCCCCTGCACAAGGCAGGAAACTCACAAACACCTCCCCCAAAATTCACAGGATCCCCATTGCTGTCAGGTGGCCATCTAGCCTCTGTTGAAAAGCCTCCAAGGAAGGAGAGCCCACCACCTCCCAAGGAGGAAGCCTGTTCCACTGAGGAACTGCTCTAAGTGTCAGGAGTTATAGAGTTGGAAGGGACTTCCAGGGTCACCTAGTCCAACCCCCTGCACAAGGCAGGAAACTCACAAACACCTCCCCCTAAATTCGCAGGATCCTCATTGCTGTCAGGTGGCCGTCTAGCCTCTGTTGAAAAGCCCCCAAGGAAGGAGAGCCCACCACCTCCCAAGGAGGAAGCCTGTTCCACTGAGGAACGGCTCTAAGTGTCAGGAGTTATAGAGTTGGAAGGGACTTCCAGGGTCATCTAGTCCAACCCCCTGCACAAGGCAGGAAACTCACAAACACCTCCCCAAAATTCACAGGATCCTCATTGCTGTCAGATGGCCATCTAGCCTCTGTTGAAAAGCCTCCCAGGAAGGAGAGCCCACCACCTCCCGAGGAATCATAGAATCCTAGAGTTGGAAGGGATCTCTAGGGTCATCTAGTCCAACCCCCTGCACAAGGCAGGAAACTCACAAACACCTCCCCCTAAATTCACAGGATCTTCATTGCTGTCAGATGGCCATCTAACCTCTGTTGACAAACCTCCCAGGAAGGAGAGCCCACCGCCTCCTGAGGAAGCCTGTTCCACTGAGGAATTGCTCTAACGGTCGGGAAGTTCTTCCTAATGTTGAGCCGGAAACTCTTTTGATTTAATTTCAACCCATTGGTTCCTATCTTCTGGGGCCACAGAAAACAATTCCACCCCATCCTCTAGAGGACAGCCCAAGTCCTTGAAGATGGTGATCCTATCACTTCTCAGCTGCCTCCTCTCCAGGCTAAACATGCCCAGCTCCTTCAACCTTTCTTCATAGTTTCTGGTTCTACCTTGTGGGGCCACAGAAAACAATTCCACCCCATCCTCTATAGGACAGCCCTTCAAGGACTTGAAGATGGTGATCCCTATCACCTCTCAGCCGCCTCCTCTCCAGGCTAAATATCCCCAGCTCCTTCAACCTTTCTTCATAGGACTTCGTCTCCAGGCCCCTCACCATCTTTGTTGCCCTCCTCTGGACCCGTTTCAGCTTGTCCGTATCCTTCTTAAAATGTGGTGCCCAAAACTGAACACTAGACTCCAGGTGAGGTCTTACCAGAGCAGAGTTGGTTGATGAAATATCTATACTTTTGAAATCTAACTCTTTGCATTTTTGCCCTGGACTCTTCTTTTTCATTGTGTCTAGACAACGTCCTGTAAGGTAGGTTACGTCTGCAAGTGTTCTCAAGACACAAACGGCTCATGGTTGTCAAGACAAAGCCCCAGGCAAGGGAGAAGCAGAGGTGGTTGGCCATTGCCTTCCTCTGCAGAGCCTTCCATGGTGGTCTCCCATCCAAGTTTCAACCTAGTTTAGCTTCCTGCTTATGGTGACTCCAGCAAGGGGCTTTCAAGGCAAGGGAGAAGCAGAGGTGGTTGAACATTCCCTTCCTCTGCAGAGTCTTCCTTGGTGGTCTCCCTTCCGAGACTTACGGTGACCCCAACAAGGAGCTTTCAAGGCAAATGAGAAGCAGAGGTGGTTGAACATTCCCTTCCTCTGCAGAGTCTTCCTTGGTGGTCTCCCTTCCGAGACTTACGGTGACCCCGACAAGGAGCTTTCAAGGCAAATGAGAAGCAGAGGTGGTTGAACATTCCCTTCCTCTGCAGAGTCTTCCTTGGTGGTCTCCCTTCCGAGACTTACGGTGACCCCAACAAGGAGCTTTCAAGGCAAATGAGAAGCAGAGGTGGTTGAACATTCCCTTCCTCTGCAGAGTTTTCCTTGGTGGTCTCCCTTCCGAGACTTACGGTGACCCCAGCAAGGCGCTTTCAAGGCTAGCGAGAAGCAGAGGTGGTTTGCAATTCCTTTCCTCTGCAGAGTCTTCCTTGGTGGTCTCCCTTCCAAGTACAAACCCCGCTTAGCTTCCACCTTATGGTGACCCCGGCAAGGGGCTTTCAAGGCCAGTGAGAACAGTGGTCGTTTGCCATGGTTTTCCTCTGCAGAGTCTTCCTTGTGATTCCCCCATCCAAGCACTGACTCTGCTTAATTTCTGAAATCTGATGAGATGAGGTTGTACCACACTGCCTTCTCCCATGAAGTAGGCTAAGAGAAAGCCATCGGCCACAGGTCGCCAGCTTACTCCAGGTGGGGTTTGGAGATCTCCTAGCATCTACATTTGATAAATAAATAAAAAATATAGTCTAGCTTTCTCACCGGGGTCAATGGGATTTCACCATGATAGGTAAAAGGAACCTCCGTGGTCCGAGAGACAGCCTATCTTTGCCTAGCAGAGGAAAGCAAGAAACCAGAGGGGTTGACCTGCCCTCCTTGGTGGTTGGCCATTCCGGTTTGGCGTAGTGGTGAAGTGCGCAGACTCTTATCTGGGAGAACTGGGTGTGATTCCCCACTCCTCCACTTGCAGCTGCTGGAATGGCCTTGGGTCAGTCATAGCTCTCGCAGAGCTGTCCTTGAAAGGGCCGCTGCTTGTAAGAGCTCTCTCAGCCCCACCCACCTCACAGGGTGTCTGTTGTGGGGGAAGGAGGTAAAGGCGATTGTAAGCTGCTCTGAGACTCTGATTCAGAGAGAAGGGCAGGGTATAAATCTGCGGTCTTCTTCTTTTCCAGCAGCACATGCCCATCGGCGCTTGCGAACAAAATGGTCGATTCAACAAATCATCGGTTTGATGCAGCTGGGGCTCTTTCTGTGCTTTTTAAAAAAAGAACTCTGCTTCTTTAAGCTGCTGGTTGCAATTAGACGGCAAGATCTGGAAAGGTTTTGCTGGCAGGCTGAGAATTCTGCAAGGAGTTCTTTGTGTGCAACCAGAAAAACAACATCGGTTGGCTTTTTATCTAGAAAATCTCTCTCTCTCTCTCTCTCTCTCTCTCTCTCTCTCTCTCTCTCGACTCCTTTGTACAACACTCTGTATCACACAGTGGCCAAAGAAACAAGGTGCCATCAGGAGGTCCACCAGTGCGGCCAGGACAGTAGAAGTCCTCACCCTGTTGTCCCCACCCCCAAACACCAAGAATTCAGAGCATCACTGCCCCAGACATAAGAACATTAGAGAAGCCATGTTGGATCAGGCCAGTGGTCCATCCAGTCTAACACTCTGTGTCACATAAGAACATAAGAGAAGCCATGTTAGATCAGGCCAGTGGCCCATCCAGTCCAACACTCTGTGTCACATAAGAACATTAGAGAAGCCATGTTGGATCAGGCCAGTGGTCCATCCAGTCTAACACTCTGTGTCACACATTGACCAAAAAACCCAGGTGCCATTAGGAGGTCCACCAGTGGGCCAGGACACTAGAAGTCCTCACCCTGTTGTCCCCACCCCCAAGCACCAAGAATACAGAGCATCACTGCCCCAGACATAAGAACATTAGAGAAGCCATGTTGGATCAGGCCAGTGGTCCATCCAGTCTAACACTCTGTGTCACATAAGAACATAAGAGAAGCCATGTTAGATCAGGCCAGTGGCCCATCCAGTCCAACACTCTGTGTCACATAAGAACATTAGAGAAGCCATGTTGGATCAGGCCAGTGGTCCATCCAGTCTAACACTCTGTGTCACACATTGACCAAAAAACCCAGGTGCCATTAGGAGGTCCACCAGTGGGCCAGGACACTAGAAGTCCTCACCCTGTTGTCCCTACCCTCAACCACCAAGAATACAGAGCATCACTGCCCCAGACATAAGAGAAGCCATGTTGGGTCAGGCCAATGGCCCATCCAGTCCAACACTCTGTGTCACACATTGACCAAAAAACCCAGGTGCCATTAGGAGGTCCACCAGTGGGCCAGGACACTAGAAGTCCTCACCCTGTTGTCCCCACCCCCAAGCACCAAGAATACAGAGCATCACTGCCCCAGACATAAGAGAAGCCATGTTGGGTCAGGCCAATAGCCCATCCAGTCCAACAGTGGCCAAAAAAACCCAGGTGCCATCAGGAGGTCCACCAGTGGGGCCAGGAAACTAGAAGCCCTCCCACTGTGCCCCCCCCAAGCACCCAGAATACAGAGCATCACTGCCCCAGACATAAGAACATAAGAGAAGCCATGTTGGATCAGGCCAATGGCCCATTCAGATCAACACTCTGTGTCACACAGCGGCCAAAACCCAGGTGCCATCAGGAGGTCCACCAGTGGGGCCAGGAAACTAGAAGCCCTCCCACTGTGCCCCCCTAGCACCAAGAATACAGAGCATCACTGCCCCAGACACAAAGTTCCAACAATACGTTGTAGCTAATAGCCACTGATGGACCTCTGTTCCAGATGTTGATCCAATCCCCTCTTGAAGCTGGCTATGCTTGTAGCCGCCACCACCTCCTGTGGCAGTGAATTCCATGTGTTCATCACCCTTTGGGTGAAGAATCTGGACATTCCTAGTTTACATGCCCAAGTAGGTGCCTATGTTATACGCTCCACCACCGCAAGTTATGTGTGTAACTTCTTAGTTGCCCAGGAACGCCCGTTGAGTCCCATGGCACCTTTAAGACCAAAAAAAAACTTTATTCAAAGTATGCGCAGTTCAAGCAACGGTTAAGCAAATATTGACGAAGCCAATTTGGAGCAGCTTACCTTGAACAATGAGACAACAGATTTGTAGTGTGTGCAAACAGTAGGGGCACGGCATATGTTACACTGCATGACTACATCCAGGTCTCGGATTCAGCAGGAGCTCACAGGAGCACAGCTCCTGAACCTTTCTGAGGGTTCCCCCCTCTTCCTCCCCACCTACCTTGTCCACTGAAGAGGAGGTGCAACTGCATCAGAAGAAGAAGACCGCAGATTTATACCCTGCCCTTCTCTCTGAATCAGAGACTCAGAGCCGCTTACAATCTCCTGTATCTCCTCCCCCCACAACAGAAGAACAAGACCGCAGATTTATACCCTGCCCTTCTCTCTGAATCAGAGACTCAGAGCCGCTTACAATCTCCTGTATCTCCTCCCCCCACAACAGAAGAAGAAGACCACAGATTTATACCCTGCCCTTCTCTCTGAATCAGAGACTCAGAGCCGCTTACAATCTCCTGTATCTCCTCCCCCCACAACAGAAGAAGAAGACCACAGATTTATACCCTGCCCTTCTCTCTGAATCAGAGACAGAGCGGCTTACAATCTCCTATATCTCCTCCCCCCACAACAGAAGAAGAAGACCACAGATTTATACCCCGCCCTTCTCTCTGAATCAGAGACTCAGAGCTGCTTACAATCTCCTATATCTTCTCCCCCCACAACAGACACCCTGTGAGGTGGGTGGGGCTGAGAGGGCTTTCACAGCAGCTGCCCTTTCAAGGACAACTCCTGTGAAAGCTATGGCTAAGGCTGACCCAAGGCCATTCCAGCAGCTGCAAATGGAGGAGTGGGGAATCAAACCTGGTTCTCCCAGATAAGAGTCCAAGCACTTAACCACTACACCAAACTGGCTCTCCAATAACAATCCCTGGATTAGGAGAGCGGGCAGTCAGCCAGCCACCAGGGGCTTTGTCACGCCCCTAGCAGCCCTCATTAACCCCTGGAGAAGCCCATGCCACCCTTTCTCTAGCCAGCCCAAGCAGGCCTCGCTCGTCCGGGGCTCTCCTTTCTTGCATCGGGTTGCTTTTGGCTGGGTTGCTTTTGGTATATGCTACTGATTACGCTAGTGAGTTCCGCTACCTCTTTTTCCGCAAAACGACCCCCTGCTGATAACAAAACTTTGGCTTGCTAACTAGTTACGCAACCCCCTGAACGGTGTAACTTCGTAGAGAGAAAAGTAGAAGTCAGCCATCCGAAACTGAGCAATGAGAAATCTGTGATGACCTGACATCGATGGCTACTAGCCGCGGTGGCTGAGGGGAACCTCCATGTCCATAGGCAGTCAACCACTGAAGTCACATCTGCCTAGACGTGATGTCAGTGCGCCGGGCGATGCTTTGGTTTGAATGCTGTGTTACCAGTGACATCACGTCTGGGATGTGAGGTCATGCGTCACGGGACATCTTTTCTGGCCCTAGGGCTTTCTCCTGCCGCTATGGGGAGCCAGTTTGGTGTAGTGGTTAAGTGTGCGGACTCTGATCTGGGAGAACCGGGTTTGATTCCCCACTCCTCCACTTGCACCTGCTAGCATGGCCTTGGGTCAGCCAGAGCTCTTGCAGAGGTTGTCCTTGAAAGGGCAGCTGCTGTGAGAGCCCTCTCCAGCCCCACCCACCTCACAGGGTGTCTGTTGTGGGGGAGGAAGGTAAAGGAGATTGTAAGCCGCTCTGAGACTCTTCGGAGTGGAGGGCGGGATATAAATCCAATATCTTCATCTACCTCACAGGGTGTCTGTTGTGGGGGAGGAAGGGAAAGGAGATTGTGAGCCGCTCTGAGACTCTTCGGAGTGGAGGGCGGGATATAAATCCAATATCTTCATCTACCTCACAGGGTGTCTGTTGTGGGGGAGGAAGGGAAAGGAGATTGTGAGCTGCTCTGAGACTCTTTGGAGTGGAGGGCGGGATATAAATCCAATATCTTCAGTTACCTCACAGGGTGTCTGTTGTGGGGGAGGAAGGGAAAGGAGATTGTGAGCCGCTCTGAGACTCTTCGGAGTGGAGGGCGGGATATAAATCCAATATCTTCATCTACCTCACAGGGTGTCTGTTGTGGGGGAGGAAGGTAAAGGAGATTGTAAGCCGCTCTGAGACTCTTCGGAGTGGAGGGCGGGATATAAATCCAATATCTTCATCTACCTCACAGGGTGTCTGTTGTGGGGGAGGAAGGTAAAGGAGATTGTGAGCCGCTCTGAGACTCTTCGGAGTGGAGGGCGGGATATAAATCCAATATCTTCATCTACCTCACAGGGTGTCTGTTGTGGGGGAGGAAGGGAAAGGAGATTGTGAGCCGCTCTGAGACTCTTCGGAGTGGAGGGCGGGATATAAATCCAATATCTTCAGTTACCTCACAGGGTGTCTGTTGTGGGGGAGGAAGGGAAAGGAGATTGTGAGCCGCTCTGAGACTCTTCGGAGTGGAGGGCGGGATATAAATCCAATATCTTCATTTATCTCACAGGGTGTCTGTTCTGGGGGAGGAAGGTAAATGAGATTGTGAGCCGCTCTGAGACTCTTCGGAGTGGAGGGCGGGATATAAATCCAATATCTTCTTCTTCATCTTCTTCTCTCAGGGGCAAGGATGGGGGAAGGGGCCAAGCAGCAGGAAGTGATGGCACACCTCTCTAGGAATCACCAGGAAACTCTATGATAAGCAGCAGTAGGAAAGAGCAAGAGTCCAGTAGCACCTTAAAGACTTACCAAATCTGCATAAAACCCAAGGAGTTTCCAGTAATTTCTAGAGAGGACTGATGTCACTTCCGGGTTTTCTCTGGAAGTGACATCATGCCGTTGGCCCAACAATTTTGTTGTTCGTTTGTTGTGTTGATTTTTCTCCCTCCACTGCTCTGGGTAGCAGTGGGAAGAGAGGGTTGCTATAGGGATGTCTTCGGGTTGCCAGGTCCAACTCGAGAAATATCTGGAGACTTTGGGGGTGGAGGAAGGAGCAAGGGTGTGACAAGCATGACTGAATTCCAATGGGAGCTCTGGCCATCACGTTTAAAGGGACCGCACGTCTTTTAAATGTCTTCCCTCCATTTGCAAATAATGAAGGAGAGGGACACCTCGGGCTCACAGAATTGGACCTCCTGGTCCAATCTTTTTGAAACTTGAAGAAGAAGAAGATATTGGATTTATATCCCGCCCTCCACTCCGAAGAGTCTCAGAGCGGCTCACAATCTCCTTTACCTTCCTCCCCCACAACAGACACCCTGTGGGGTGGGTGGGGCTGAGAGGGCTCTCACAGCAGCTGCCCTTTCAAGGACAACTTCTGCCAGAGCTGTGGCTGACCCAAGGCCATTCTAGCAGGTGCATGTGGAGGAGTGGGGAATCAAACCCAGTTCTCCCAGATAAGAGAGCTATGGCTGACCCAAGGCCATTCCAGCAGGTGCAAGTGGAGGAGTGGGGGAATCAAACCCAGTTCTCCCAGATAAGAGAGCTATGGCTTACCCAAGGCCATGCTCGCAGGTGCAAGTGGAGGAGTGGGGAATCAAACCCGGTTCTCCCAGATAAGAGTCCGCACACCTAACCACTACACCAAACTGGCTCTCCAAATCTCGTTTACCTTCCTCCCCCACAACGGACAACCTGTGAGGTGGGTGGGGCTGGAGAGGGCTCTCACAGCAGCTGCCCTTTCAAGGACAACCTCTGCCAGAGCTGTGGCTGACCCAAGGCCATGCTAGCAGGTGCAAGTGGAGGAGTGGGGAATCAAACCCGGTTCTCCCAGAGAAGAGAGCTATGGCTGACCCAAGGCCATTCCAGCAGCTGCCAGTGGAGGAGTGGGGAATCAAACCCGGTTCTCCCAGAAAAGAGAGCTATGGCTGACCCAAGGCCATGCTAGCAGGTGCAAGTGGAGGAGTGGGGAATCAAACCCAGTTCTCCCAGATAAGAGTCCGCACACCTAACCACTACACCAAACTTGGCTCTCCAAACTTGGAAGGTCTTTTGCGGAGAGGCACTGAATGCTGTGTTGAAAATTTGGTGCCTCTATCTCAAAAAACAACACCCCCCCCCCCCCCCGCAGAGACCCAGACACCCGTTGATTGATTTTCCATTATACCCTATGGGAACTGGTCTTCATAGGGAATAATGGAGTGCGCAGCAGACATTTCCCTTCGCCCCTCCCCCCCTGCTTTCTGATAACCCTGGAGCAGGGAGAGGGCCTTCAAACTGGGGGATCCCCTGCCCCCAAGTGGGGGATAGGCAACTCTTGGATGTCTCCCCAGTAGCACAAACAATACAATAGAACAAAAACACACCAGGGCCATAAAAACAGGATGATACAGTATTGAATTTTCCAGTTCCAGCCTTAGGAGCGTCAGTAGAGGAGACAGGAAGATCCCGCTCAGGGTGTTTTTACGCTGACCGTTTGTGACTCTCTATCATCGCATTGGAAACTTGCCTTTTAACGTTCTCACAACTGTTTTTCATCGTTGCTGCCCGAAGCATCTACCTTTGTTTCGGGGAGACGAATTTCGGAGCTGCTGCTGCAACGTTTTTCTCCGCACTAGTTTCGAGCTGGTCATTTCTCGACAAGGCGTTTCAAACTTGGATTGTAGAAGTTTTCGTGCATTTTAAAAGGCTCCTCCCAAAGCCACCACAGGGTACAGTAATTTGCATGAGAACGGACAGCGCTTGGAATTTTTACATATCATTGCTTGCCTCACTTAGTAATTTGAATTTGTATTGTTTTCGCAGGGTTGGCACGATTCCCAAGGAACCGTATACATTTAACTAAGACAGCCAATCATCAACCAGTAGATCTGGCCCGTCTAGGCAGACGGACACCAGCCTGGCAATTGGGATAAATGTTTTCTGTCATCCAGCATGTGTGAAGAATGAAAAATGCAACTGAAATGGAGCAAAAGTGCACGTCATCCCTTTTTGGCCATATGGACGGCGCTCGGCAGCCAAAAGGGAGTGTGTAGCGCATATTTTCCTACAGCTTTCCCCGAGCCAAATCCTCTTACATCATCTTCCTTGGCCTGCCCGTTCTTGGCGTCCTGCGGCTGTGATGTGTAGGAAAGGAGAGGAAGGGAAGTTGTCGTGAGTCACTCTGGGAATTTTTTATTGCCAGATGCCTTCCCCCTTCACCGCTGAACATTTGCATTGCAGAGGCCTTATTGCTATTCCAAACCAAACCGCTGACCTGAATAGCTGAAAACCAGCTTGCCTGGAACCTGAGCAGACTTTCATACATACGAAAAAAGTTTTGGGTCCAGGGGCACTTTTAAGAGCAGCGAAGTCTTATTCAAGCCATAAGCTTTTGGGTGCGTGCACACTTCTGTAGGCACGTAAGGACAGGGGTCGTTTTGTAGAAAAATAGGTGGTAAAGCTCATTAGCGTATGCCCCCCCCCACCAAGAAAGGAGAGCCCTGGGCAAGCGAGGCCTGCTTGGGCTGGCTAGAGATCCAGTCAGCCCAAGAAGGCCTCGCTCACCTGGAGTTCTCCTGGGCCGCCCACCCCCCAGTCAAAAGGCCTGCAAGCCACCTGCTGTCCAAAATCACATCAGAAGTGGAGAAAGGGTGGCGCGGGCTTCTCCAGGGGTTAATGAGGGCTGCTGGGGGCATGGCAAAGCCCCTGGTGGCTGGCTGGCTGCCCGCTCTCCTAATCCAGGGATTGTTATGCAGCCGCACCGACTATTCAACGGACAAGGTTGGTGGGGAAGAAGAGGCGGAACCCCCAGAAAGGTTCAGGAGCTGCACTCCTGGGAGCTCCTGCTGAATCTGAGGCCTGCCTGAAGATAACTGGAGCCAGTTTGGTGTGGTGGTTAAGTATGCAGACTCTTATCTGGGAGAACTGGGTTTGATTCTCCGCTCCTCCACTCGCAGCTGCTGGCATGGCCTTGGGTCAGCCAGAGTTCTCGCAGGAGTTGTCCTTGAAAGGGCAGCTTCTGGGAGAGCTCTCTCAGCCCCACCTACCTCACAGGGTGTCTGTTGTGGGGGAGGAAGGTACTGTGAGCCGCTCTGAGAGCTGAGATTCAGAGTGGAGGGAGAGGTATAAATCTAATATCTAAAGGCCATTAACCCAGAATAAAACTCTGTGGGTCTTAAAGGCACCACTGGATTCAAACTTTGTTCTGCTGCTTCCGACTGGCACCTGAATCAGGCTTCCACATGATCCTTGTTCAAACTCTAGGGTGGGTGTCAAACATGTGGCCCGGGGGCCAGATCAGGCCTTCAGAGGGCTCCTGTCAGGCCCCCCAGCAACTGGCTGTCATCTGCTTCCTTCTCCCTCTCTCTTGCTTCCTTCTCCATCAGTTTGCTTTGACAGGCTTGCTCTGTTGCACAGGAGCTACAGAGCAAAGCCCCTATTTTCTCCATTGGCTGAGGCTCTTCCCTTGGGGAAGAGGCGGGGGAGAGATAGCTTGCTTTGCAAGCTCTCTCAGTCACACAGAGCTCCCAAGCCTCCCTTCCTTCTATTGGCTGAGTCTCCTCCCCCTCCTGGTCACCTGGGGAAGGGAGGAAAGAGCCAGAGCTTCCTTTCCCCTGTTCCCTGGATCCCATGGAAAAATACAAAGAAAGCATAGAATCATAGAGTTGGAAGGGACCTCTAGGGTCATCTAGTCCAATCTCCTGCACAGGAAACTCACAAACACCTCCCCCTAAATTCACAGGATCGTCATTGCTGTCAGATGGCCATCTAGTCTCTGTTGAAAAACCTCCAAGGAAGGAGAGCCCACCACCTCCCGAGGAATCACAGAATCCTAGAGTTGGAAGGGACCTCCAGGGTCATCTAGTCCAACCTGCATAGTCCAACCTCCTGCATTGTGCAGGCAACTCACAAACGCCTCCCCCTAAATTTACAGGATCTTCATTGCTGTCAGATGCCCCTCTAGTCTCTGTTGAAAAACCTCCAAGGAAGGAGAGCCCACCACCTCCCGACCATCTTTAAGACCAATGAGTGCTAATGTTTTAAGCATGATTTATTTTAAGGGTTCTTTTTTAAAAAAATCTTTAATTGTTTGTCTGTGTCCTCTATAAAGTTTATATCTCTGCTAACTAATCTTAAATCGGAACACACACAGCCTGGCCCGACAAGGTCTCATTTATGTCAGATTCGGCCCTCATAACAAATGAGTTTGACACCCCTGCTCCAGGAGGTGGGGTGAAGATATGAAGCTGCCTTCTACTGAATCAGACCCCCCTGGGTCCATCAAAGTCAGTATTGTCTTCTCAGACTGGCAGCGGTTCTCCAGGGTCTCAAGCTGAGGTTTTTCACACCTATTTGCCTGGACCCTTTTTCGTTGGAGATGCCGGGGATTGAACTTGGGACCTTCTGCTTACCAAGCAGATGCACTGCCACTGAGCTACAGCCCCACTGTGTGTCTCTCCAGGGTCTCAGGCTGAGGTCTTTCCCATCGCCTACTGCCTGGTCCTTTTAACTGGAGATGCCAGGGATTGAGCCTGAGACTTTCTGCTTACCAAGCAGATGCTCTACCACTGAGCCACCGTCCCTCCCCTTGGAGTGATGGATCTGTCTATCTAGCCTGGTTCCCATGCTTCAGGAGGGGCTTCGTGCATGTAGCTTTCCCTGCTCCATCCCAATGTGTGAAAGCTCCCATACATGCAGTCAGGGCTTTTTTTGTAGCAGGAACTCCTTTGCATATTAGGCCACATCTCCCTGATGTAGTCAATCCTCCTGGAGCTGATGGGGCTCTTTGTATAGGGCCTACTGGGAGCTCTTGGAGGATTGGCTACATCAGGGAGGTGTGGCCTAATATGCAAAGGAGTTCCTGCTACAAAAAAAGCCCTGCATGCAGTCTAACAACTGGGGGGATGGAGGGCCTCAGTCTCTATCATGTGCAGAAAGAAGCCTGGTATCAGTGGCCCTGACCTGGATAGCCTAGATTAGTCAGCTTTCATATGAACATCAGAAGAGCCCTGCTGGATCAGACCAGTGAGAGTCCATTTAGTCCAACATCCAGGCTCACACAATGGCCATCCAGTTCCTCTGTAGGGCCAAGAACAGGACATAGAGGCTGAGGACTTCCCTTGTTAAGAACATCAGAAGAGTCCTGCTGGATCAGACCAACGGGCCATCTAGTCCAGCATCCCATCTCACCCAGTGGCCAATGAGTTCCTCTGGAGGGCCAACAACAGGGCAGAGAGGCCGAGGCCTTCATAAGAACATCAGAAGAGCCCTGCTGGATCAGACCAGTGGTCCATCTAGTTCAGCATCCTGTATCACACTGTGGCCAGTCAGTTCTTCTGGAGGGCCAACAATAGGGCACAGAGGCCAAGGCCTTCATAAGAACATCAGAAGAGCCCTGCTGGATCAGACCAGTGAAGGTCTGCCTAGTCCAGCACCCTGTCTCACACACAGGCCAACCAGCTCCTCAACAACAGGGTAGGTAGGCCAAGGCCTTCCTAAGAACATAAGAGCTCTGCTTGATCAGAGCAGTGGTCCATCTAGTCCAGCATCTTGTCTCACACAGTGGCCAACCAGTTCCTCTGGAGGGCCAATAACAGGGCAGAGAGGCTGAGGCCTTCATAAGAACATCAGAAGAGCCCTGCTGAATCAGACCGGTGGTCCATCTAATCCAGCCTCCTGTCTCACACGGTGGCCAACCAGTTCCTCTGGAGGGCCAATAACAGGGCAGAGAGGCTGAGGCCTTCCCCTGAGAAGAACCTCAGAAGAGCCCTGCTGGATCAGACCGGTGGTCCATCTGATCCAGCCTCCTGTCTCACACGGTGGCCAACCAGTTCCTCTGGAGGGCTAGCAACAGGGCAGAGAGGCTGAGGCCTTCATAAGAACATCAGAAGAGCCCTGCTGGATCAGACCGGTGGTCCATCTAATCCAGCCTCCTGTCTCACATGGTGGCCAACCAGTTCCTCTGGAGGGCTAGCAACAGGACAGAGAGGCCGAGGCCTTCAAAGATCTTAAGAAGAGTCCAGATGGATCAGACCAGTGTTCCATGTAGTCCAGCATCCCTAGCAAGGATTTAAAATGTTATCAGAACGAGAGCAGGACCTTTCCTCACCTCTGCGTACACAAACACAAAACAGGCATCCACCAGAAAGAGGAAGTGGAAACCAAACCACAGCTCTGGTTTTTCCAGCCCTCGGGGAAAAGAGGGAAATAACTAAACTGTTCAATAAGGGAACATCACCAAGTTCACAACTTGCCACGGTGTAACAGTGGGCACCACATTGGGGACCCCTGAGTTATCTTGTCAGATTAGGATTATCAGGAAGAAAGGAATAATAATAATAATAAGCTTTTATTTATATCCCGCCCTCCCCGCCGAGGCAGGCTCAGGAAGGAAGTGGTGGGCTCGCCATCCTTAGAGGATGGCGCAGAATTGTTTTCTGTGGCCCCAGAAGGTAGGACCAGAACCAATGGGTTCAAATTAAATCAAAAGAGTTTCTGGCTCAACATTAGGAAGAACTTCCTGACCGTTAGAGCGGTTCCTCAGTGGAACAGGCTTCCTCGGGAGGTGGTGGGCTCTCCTTCCTTGGAGGTTTTTAAACTGAGGCTAGATGGCCATCTGACAGCAATGAAGATCCTGTGAATTTAGGGGGAGGTGTTTGTGAGTTTCCTGCGTTGTGCAGCGGGTTGGACTAGATGACCCTGGAGATCCCTTGCAACTCTAGGAAGGAAGCAAGGAATCATAGAATCGGAAAGGACCTCCAGGGTCATCTAGTCCAACCTCCTACACAATGCTGGAAGGAAGGAAGGAAGGAAGGAAGGAAGGAAGGAAGGAAGGAAGGAAGGAAGGAAGGAATCACAGAATTGGAAAGGACCTCCAGGGTCATCTAGTCCAACCCCTACACAATGCTGGAAGGAAGGAAGGAAGGAAGGAAGGAAGGAAGGAAGGAAGGAAGGAAGGAAGGAATCACAGAATTGGAAAGGACCTCCAGGGTCATCTAGTCCAACCCCTACACAATGCTGGAAGGAAGGAAGGAAGGAAGGAAGGAAGGAAGGAAGGAAGGAAGGAAGGAAGGAAGGAAGGAAGGAAGGAAGGAATCATAGAATTGGAAAGGACATCCAGGATCATCTAGTCCAACCCCTACACAATGCTGAAAGGAAGGAAGGAAGGAAGGTCTTACTCATATCCAATTGAATGTTTTGGGCCCTTTCCTGGCAAAGAACATTTATAGAAAAATAAGGCCTGATTAGCATATCAAAACATTTCAGGAAGAAAAGCAACAGATGCTGAAACAAGGGCTCAGGGACCAGGCTCTCTCTTGACAAAGATGTGACCATCTGCTGGGTACCGCTGCTGCTATCCGTGCAGTGAAAAGCAAGAGGGTTCCCTTCCGTGCGTAAACTCCATCTGCGCTGCTTGTTCCCAGACTCAGCAGCTTCTAGGAGACATCCATTACGGGGACTTCAACCCAAGCAGTGTTTTTTCAAGGGTGATGTTCTTTTGGCTTCGTTCCCCTTCAGTGTCGTGGATGAGTTACGAAGATAAATAAGACCAGGAGATAGGGTTGCCATCTCCGGTTGGGAAATATCTGGAGGTTTTGGTGGTGGAGCCTGTGGAAGGCGGGGCTTGGGGAGGGGAGGGACTTCAACTGGGGATTGACAATCCTAAAAGTCTGAGATTCAGAGTGAAGGGTGGGATATAAAGGTTCAGGCAGTAGGCAATGGGAAAGACCTCAGCCTGAGACGCTGGAGAGACATACAGTGGGGCTGTAGCTCAGTGGCAGAGCATCTGCTTGGTAAGCAGAAGGTCCCAGGTTCAGTCCCCAGCATCTCCAGTTAAAAGGACCAGGCAGTAGGCGATGGGAAAGACCTCAGCCTGAGACCCTGGAGAGACATACAGTGGGGCTGTAGCTCAGTGGCAGAGCATCTGCTTGGGAAGCAGATGGCCATCCAACCTCTGTTTAAAAACCTCCAAGGAAGGAGAGCCCACCACCTCCTGAGGAAGCCTGTTCCACTGAGGAACCACTCTTAACGGTCAGGAAGTTCTTCCTCATGTTAAGCTGGAAACTCTTTTGATTTAATTTCAACCCATTGGTTCTGGTCCTACCTTCGGGGGCCACAGAAAACAATTCCACACCATCCTCTAAAGGACAGCCCTTCAAGTACTTGAAGATGGTGATCGTATCACCTCTCAGCCGCCTCCTCTCCAGGCTAAACATCCCCAGGTCCTTCAACCTTTCCTCATAGGACTTAATCTCCAGACCCCTCACCATCTTCGTCACCTTCCTCTGAACCCAATCCATCTTGTCTATATCCTTCTTAAAACATGGTGCCCAAAACTGAACACTGAACACAAGACTCCAGGTGAGGTCTTACCAAAGCAGAGTAAAGCGATACCATCACTTCACGTGATCTGGACACTAGACTTTTGTTGATACAGCCCAAAATTGCATTTGCCTTTTTAGCCACCATATCACACCACCACCTCTTCATCTTCTTCTTCATCATCTTCCGCCTCCTCCTTCTCTTTCTCTTTCTCCTTCTTCGCCTGCCAGTGAATTCCACAACTGAATTCCTTGCTTCCATCACTGCTTTTTGAGGCCCAATTAGACAAAGCCACACGATCGAGTTTCATTTGGGCCTAACTCAGCCGGCTTCTTACAAATGAGAGATAATTCTGCGACTTGCACGGCATAAGAGGTCAGACAGCTTGTGGTAATAGTCTTTTCCATCCATAAAATCTATAAAATAGGACATAAAATTTAGCACTGCTGTTCTGGCAGGTAGCCCATAAACATGAGAGCTTATTAAGAAAAATCTCAGAGAACATCTCTGTGTGAGGGGGGAAAACCCTGAAAGCAACATTTCCTCTTCTCTTCTTCATTAAAATCCTCTAATTTGACAAAAACGCAGCTATTAGGGGCTGAATCCCACATTCCCTAATTCCTACTTCTGCGACACTGCCAGCGATCACACAAAATGTCAGCTACTCGATGTCCCAGAATGCACTTTGCCATGCATAATGCAAGGCAATGGCATGGAAACTGTTTTTTTTTAAAAACAAAAACAAAATTTGCTTTCCACTGACATTCCAAGTTGGACATGTCACGTCTTTTCAAAACACAGCCAGTGAGCAGATGCTGGTTACCTCATGTTTTAAACGTACCTGCGAAATGCTTTCAATCAGGGGTGTCAAACTCATCTGTTATGAGGGCCAGATCTGACATATATGAGACCTTGTCAGGCTGGGCCATGTGTGTCCTAAGAACATAAGAAAAGCCATGTTGGATCAGCCCAATGGCCCATCCAGTCCAACACTCTGTGTCACATAAGAACATAAGAGAAGCCATGTTGGATCAGGCCAATGGCCCATCCAGTCCAACACTCTGTGTCACATAAGGACATAAGAGAAGCCATGTTGGATCAGCCCAATGGCCCATCCAGTCCAACATCCTGTGTCACATAAGAGAAGCCATGTTGGATCAGCCCAATGGCCCATCCAGTCCAACACTCTGTGTCACATAAGAACATAAGAGAAGCCTTGTTGGATCAGGCCAGTGGCCCATCCAGTCCAACACTCTGTGTCACACAGTGGCCAAAAAAATTATACACACACACACACACACACACACACACACACACACACACATATATATATATATATATATATATATATATATATATATATATATATATATATATATACACACTGTGGCTAATAGCCACTGATGGACCTCTGCTCCATATTTTTATCTAGCCCCCTCTTGAAGCTGTCTATGCTTGTAGCTGCTACCACCTCCTGTGGCAGTGAATTCCACAAATTCCTAAAATGTAATGCCAAGGGTTTTTTTTTTTAAATGTAGTCCCCTGTGCAAGCACCAGCTGTTTCCTACTCTGGGGTGACATCGCATCACGATGTTTCCACGGCAGACTTTTTACGGGGTGGTTTGCCACTGCCTTCCCCAGTCATCTACACTTTTCCCCTAGCTAGCTGGGGACTCATTTGACCAACCTCGGAAGGATGGAAGGCTAAGTCAACCTCGAGCCGGCTACCTGAAAACCCAGCTTCAGCCGGGATCGAATGCAGATCATGAGCAGAGAGCTCAGACTGCAGCTCTACCACTCTGCGCCACAGGGCTCCTATAATCCCAGGTAGCAGAGATATATAATGGACACAGACCAACAAAGATTTTTTATAAAAAAAAACAAACTTAAAAGATGCTTAAAAGATTAGCACTTTTGCAATATTTTCTTTATTTAACAGTTTCTAATAATGGACAGCTCTTACTCTGAATGATCGCATCAAAATCTGGAGACAGCGTCTGTGCTGTAGCAATCCTGAGTAGGCTGTTCAGGTGTTGCTCTGGTGTGTGTTTGTATGTTGCAAACCTGCTTTTGGTGTACCGACATTCATTACAGAAATCTCACGGTCAATGCTTTGAGCCTAAGAGCCAGAGGAAAACATGAAATGGCTGGGCATTGCGAGCTTTTGTGCATAAGTTGCTTCATGTGCTGGTCAGCCAATGAAGAAAATAGAGGCTTCACTGTGAACATATGAACATATATGAACATATGAAGCTGCCTTATACTGAATCAGACCTTTGGTCCATCAAAGTCAGTATTGTCTTCTCAGACTGGCAGCGGCTCTCCAGGGTCTCAAGCTGCGGATTTTCACACCTATTTGCCTGGACCCTTTTTGGAGATGCCAAGGATTGAACCTGGGACCTTCTGCTTCCCAAGCAGATGCTCTACCACTGAGCCACCGTCCCTCCTCCACTGTGTAGCTTGACTGAACAAGCCTAGCAAAGTTAGTTTCACAATCTTCTTCCTTCGTACATAAATAGTTACAATAGTTTTTAAGTACATCTATACAGGACAGGAAATCTCATTCCAAATTTTCTTATGACGGGCAACAGCTCCAAAATGGCTGAAGCCTTTTTTGGGGGGAAATTTTCCAAAAGAAGATAGAACTATAATATGGTATATGCTCTCAGCTGCTAGGACATTGTATGCGCAGTTGTGGAAGCAAGAAAAAATACTAGAAAAATGGGATTGGATTGTTAAAGTTATGACTTGGAGTGAAATGGACAAATTAACAAGAACTTTAAGAGACTATGATTTGGAGGTTTTTAAGATGGAGTGGAAAAAATTTAGAAGATATGCAGAAAAAGAGTGGAAAGTAAAAGGATATTGGACAATTTTTAATCCCCATTTGTAATCCCAAAATAAAAGTCTCTGCAACTTTGTTAAGGGAGGAAAATCTCTATGGTACAATGTATCATAGAGTCCCCCCCCCAATGACTAGAGTAGGCTTCCCAAATCCCCCGCCTAGCCTCTGATTTGGAGCCTTCTCCCCCCGCTCGCCAAAAATCCGGAAAGTGGGGGGGAATGGCGGCCCTTCCCACCCAGCCCCAATCCCAGCAGTTTCTCCTTGCCCTTCCCTTCCCACCCAGCCCCGATCGCAGCAGCCTTTCTTCAGTTTACCCAGGCTGCTTCCCGCCCCCATTCAGCTGGCTGGCTGGGGGGGGGGGGGAGAGGGAGCCCCGCCCACAAAGGACCATGTGCCTTTGCACTTCCAGAGGCTTGACTTGAAAGGCTTCAATTTAGGATGGTGTGTCTGTGTTTCTGTGAAGAAGCTGGCAGCAACTGGTGAGTAGAGAGGCCGATCCGCTGCTTCAGACTCGCCAGAAAGGGGTGGGGGGGGGAGATAGGGAAACGTCTTCATTATTCCCTATGTGATCGATTCTCATAGGGTATAATGGAGAATTGTTCTGGAGGTTTCGGGGGCTCTGGGGGAGCTGTTTTTTGAGGTAGAGGCACCAAATTTTCAATATAGTATCTAGTGCCTCTCCCCAAAGTACCCCCCAAGTTTCAAAACGATTGGACCAGGGGAGTCCAATTCTATGAGCCCCAAAAGAAGATGCCCCTATCCTTCATTATTTCCTATGGAAGGAAGACATTTAAAAAAGTGTGCTGTCCCTTTAAATGTGATGGCCAGAACTCTCTTGGGAGTTCAATTATGCTTGTCACACCCTTGTTCCTGGCTCCGCCCCCAGTGTCTCCTGGCTCCACCCCCAAAGTCTCCTGGCTCCACCCCCAAAGTCCCCAGATATTTCTTGAATTGGACTTGGCAACCCTAGGCGAGAGCGTCCTGGAAAACGATAGTTTTCCCGGAAATGCCTAGAGTGGCCACCATGCGACGTCGCTGGCACTATACTGTCACTCCTGGGTGACGTCAAGAGAATCCCGCGTCAGAGGCAGCGAGGGATTTGGCAACCCTAAATGGTGGCATCAGACGGTGTGGCCTAATATACAAATGAATCCCTGCTACCAAAAAAAGCTCTGAAAATGTGAATTCCAAAGCTGCTGCATAAGCTAACAACGTGAGATTTGCTGGCAGCAAATGGCAACGATAAGTGTGCTCTTTAAAAAGAAGGCCGGGGTGGGGGGGGGGAGCGGAATTCAAGCTAAGCTTCAAGAAAGATAATTCCCAGTGTTGTTAACATGCTTTTGCCTTTCCGACTCCAAACGGAATCTGCTGCGTAAGCTACCAAGGACCCACAATGATCATTAGGCACTAACGACCTGTTGTTTTTTAAAAAATGAATTTAATACATAAAATGATGCCGCATGATTATACTGTAGTCACACCAAATCCAGTGATATCCTCCTTGGCTCTTCTGATTCAGCAAACAAGACACAACCCCCCATGGACAGCCAGTTTGTTGCAGTGGTTAAGCGCGTAGACTTTTATCTGGGAGAACCGGGTTTGATTCCCCACTCCTCCACTTGCACCTGCTGGCATGGCCTTGGGACAGCCATAGCTCTCTTATCTGGGAGACCCGGGTTTGATTCCCGACTGCTCCACTTGCAGCTGCTGGAATGGCCTTGGATCAGCCAGAGCTCTCTTATCTGGGAGAACCGGGTTTGATTCCCCACTCCTCCACTTGCAGTTGCTGGAATGGCCTTGGGTCAGCCAGAGCTCTCTTATCTGGGAGAACTGGGTTGATTCCCCCACTCCAACACTTGCAGCTGCTGGAATGGCCTTGGGTCAGCCAGAGCTCTCTTATCTGGGAGAACCGGGTTTGATTCCCCACTCCTCCACTTGCACCTGCTGGAATGGCCTTGGGTCAGCCAGAGCTCTCTTATCTGGGAGAACTGGGTTGATTCCCCCACTCCAACACTTGCAGCTGCTGGAATGGCCTTGGGTCAGCCAGAGCTCTCTTATCTGGGAGAACCGGGTTTGATTCCTCCACTCCCCCACTTACAGCTGCTGGAATGGCCTTGGGTCAGCCAGAGCTCTCTTATCTGGGAGAACTGGGTTTGATTTCCCACTCCTCCACCTGCAGCTGCTGGAATGGCCTTGGGTCAGCCAGAGCTCTCTTATCTGGAAGAACCGGGTTTTAGTCCCCACTCTTCCACTTGCAGCTGCTGGAATGGCCTTGGGTCAGCCATAGCTCTTATCTGGGAGAACTGGGTTTGATTCCCCACTCCTCCACTTGCAGCTGCTGGAATGGAATCTCCAGCACCCACCTGGAACCTGGCAATCCTAATGGAGGCATGCAGGGTATGCACAGAAGAGATTAGAAGCTTTAGTTGGGGGGGGGGGGGGATTGGGGTAGAAATTTCATTTTGGGAGGACTGAGATTTTCCATTTTGCCAATAGAAAAACTGGAAATTTGGGGGAATCCTCCGGGGGAGAGGGAGGGGCAGTTTCCTATGAAATATTTATTCTTTTGGAAGGAGTGAAATATTTAGGTTTCATACACAGCAAAGTGTTCCTCATTCAAAATGTGTGGAGATCGGAGAATGATAATATTTTGAGCATGCGGTAGGCACGCACAACGCATTTCTGAGTGTATATTTATTGCTTCACTGTGACTCATTTTGTATGCAATTAAATGCTGTAATACTTACGGTGAAGAGCTGGGGGAAAGTTCAGTGATGTCAACTTTGGTCTTCTAGTTGTTTCAGGGCAGATAACGCTTTGTTTTCTTTGCTGCAAAATGTGGAGTCAGCTTCTTTCAGCTGAGAGAGCTTTCTCTTTCTTAAGGATTGGCATCCTCCGAATTTTGCTTGTGGAAAACTAAGGCGTTCATATTTATCATACTGGCTAAGTTAGGGCTTGGGGTGTCTAGTTCATCTGTCACGAGGGCCGGATTTGACATAAGTGAGATCTTGTCGGACTGTCCCACGTGCGTCATAAAATGTAATGCCAGCTAACAAAGGAAGAAGAAGAAGAAGAAGAAGAAGAAGAAGAAGAAGAAGAAGAAGAAGAAGAAGAAGAAGAAGAAGATGATGATGATATTGGATTTATATCCCGCCCTCCACTCCGAAGAGTCTTAGAGCGGCTCACAATCTCCTTTACCTTCCTCCCCCACAACAGACACCCTGTGAGGTAGATGAAGATATTGGATTTATATCCTGCCCTCCACTCCGAAAAGTCTCAGAGCGGCTCACAATCTCCTTTCCCCTCCTCCCCCACAACAAACACCCTGTGAGGTGGGTGGGGCTGGAGAGGGCTCTCACAGCAGCTGCCCTTTCAAGGACAACCTCTGCCAGAGCTATGGCTGACCCAAGGCCATTCCAGCAGCTGCAAGTGGAGGAGTGGGGAATCAAACCCGGTTCTCCCGGATAAGAGAGCTATGGCTGACCCAAGGCCGTTCCAGCAGCTGCAAGTGGAGGAGTGAGGAATCAAACCCGGTTCTCCCAGATAAGAGTCCGCACACTTAACTACTACACCACACTGGCTCTCCAAAATTTACAAACAAACTTTATCTTGTATCCAAAGATACAAACTTTATAAAGGACACAGACGGACAGAATTAAAGAGTCCTTAGAAGATTAGCACTCTTGAAATATTTTCTTTATTTCGCAATTTCTGATAACTGACACCTCTTGCATCGAAATCTGGAGACAATGTCTGTGCTGTAGCAATCTTGAGTAGGCTGTTCAGGTGTTGTTCAGGTATGTGTCTGTAAGTTGCAAGCCTACTTTTGATTTATTGACATTCATTGCAGAAAACTCAGGGTTTGTGCTTTGAGCCTAAGACCCAGGGGGAAGCATGAAATGGCTGAGCATCACAGGCTTTTGTAAATAAGTTGCTTCGTGTATTTTCATGGAGAAAATAGAAGCTTTGCTCCATAGCTCCTGTGCAGCTCAGCAAGCCTGGCAAAGCAAGCTGTGATGCAGAAGATGCAAGAGAGGGAGAAGGAAGCAGATGACAGTGAGCTGCTTACGGGCCTGATCTGGTCCTTGGGCTGCATGTTTGTATCCATGTAGTCCAGCATCCCCTCTCATACAGTGGCCACCCAGTTCCTCTGGACGGCCAACAACAAGGGCATAGAGACCAAGGCCTTCCCCTGATGTCGCCTCCTGACACTGAGATTCCAAGGTTGTCTTCCTATGAATGTGGAAGTTGAACATATGAAGCCGCCTTATACTGAATCAGACCCTGGGTCCATCAAAGTCAGTATTGTCTACCCAGGCTGGCAGCAGCTCCTCAAGTGGAGGTTTTTCACGCCTGCTTGCCTGGATCCTTTTGAGTTGGAGATGCCGGGGATTGAACCTGGGACCTTCTGCTTACCAAGCAGGTGCTCTGCCACTGAGCTACAGCCCCACTGTATGTCTCTCCAGGGTCTCAGGCTGAGGTCTTTCCCATCGCCTACTGCCTGGTCCTTTTAACTGGAGATGCCAGGGATTGAACCTGGGACCTTCTGCTTACCAAGCAGGTGCTCTGCCACTGAGCTACAGCCCCACTGTATGTCTCTCCAGGGTCTCAGGCTGAGGTCTTTCCCATCGCCTACTGCCTGGTCCTTTTAACTGGAGATGCCAGGGATTGAACCTGGGACCTTCTGCTTACCAAGCAGATGCTCTGCCACTGAGCCACAGCCCCACTGTATGTCTCTCCAGGGTCTCAGGCTGAGGTCTTTCCCATCACCTACTGCCTGGTCCTTTAACTGGAGATGCCGGGGATTGAACCTGGGACCTTCTGCTTACCAAGCAGATGCTCTACCATTGAGCCACCGTCCCTCTCTTTAGTCACCATGGCTAGTAGCCACAGACAGTCCCATCCTCTGTCAGTCTGTGTAATCCACTTTTAAAGCCATAACGCTTTAAGCTGCCTTATACTGAATCAGAACCTTGATCCATCAAAGGCCATGTTCTCTCCAGGGTCTCTGACAGAGGCCTTTCCTGTCTCCTATTGCCTGGACTGAACGTGGGACCTTCTGCAAAGTCCTTTGATGCCTATGGCTAGGGGGGGGGTTGGTAGCAGGAACTCCTTTGCATATTAGGCCACACCTCCCTGATGTAGCCAATCCTAAAAGAGCTTACAGGGCTCTTCTTACAGGGCCTACTGTAAGCTCAAGGAGGATTGGCTACATCCGAGGGGGGTATGGTCTAAGAATAGGGTTGCCAAGTCCCCTGCAGCCTCCGGTACCATAGAGTTTTCCCTCTTGAATTAGACTCATAGAGCCATAGCATTGGAATGGACCTCCAGTGTCATCTAGTCCAACCCCCTGCACAATGCAGGAAACCCACAAACACCTCCCCCTAAATTCACAGGATCCTCATCGCTATCAGATGGCCGTCCAACCTCTGTTTAAAAACCTTCAAGGAAGGAGAGCACACCACCTCCCAAGGAAGCCTGTTCCACTGAGGAATCGCTCTAACGGTCAGGAAGTTCTTCCTAATGTTGAGCAGGAAACTCTTTTGATTTAATTTCAACCCATTGGTCCTACCTTCTGGGGCCACAGAAAACAATTCTTCTTCTTCTCTATATGACAGCCTTTCAAGTACCTGAAGATGGTGATCGTATCACCTCTCAGCCGCCTCCTCTCCAGGCTAAACATCCCCAGCTCCTTCAATCTTTCTTCATAGGACTCAGTCTCCAGACCCCTCACCATCTTCGTCGCCCTCCTCTGGACCCATTCCAGCTTGTCTATATCCTTCTTAAAACGTGGTGCCCAAAACTGAACAGAAGTCTCCAGGTGAGGTCTTACCAGAGCAGAGTAAAGCGTTACCGTCACTTCACATGATCCGGACGCTAGACTTCTGTTGACACAGCCCAAAATTGCACTTGCCTTTTTAGCCACCGCATCAAGCTGTTGACTCATGTTCTGCGTATGATCCACTAAGACCCCTAGATCCTTTTCGCACAGACTACTGCTAAGAGTGTCCGGGAAAAACCATAGAGTTTCCCCAGAAGCTCCTAGAGCGGCCGGCTCACGACGTCGCCGGCGCAATGATGTCACTGTGAGTGATGTCATTGCACCGGTGACCTTAGGGGAGGATCCCCCTTACCAGCCCAATGTGGGCTGGCGAGTTGGGAACCTCCAGGGTGGGGAAACCACGACCCAGCCTGGGAACTAGGCAAAGGAGTTCCTGCTACCAAAAACGCCCTGCCTACGGCTCTATCTACTGACTGCTGGTTCCGGTTGAGCAATTTCTAAAATGCCTCCAAATTTGCCTCCCCCCCCCACCCATTTATACAAATATATTCAAATTATTCCTTATCAAGAATCAGATTCAGTTCCCGGCCTTCCCTTCATCTCGGAGCACTCGCTGTCTTCTACAAATTGTTCTTGGCTAGTTTGGGCAGATTTGGCAAAGGATGAATGTTGGCAGGCTTTTTAGCTCATGAGGGACCGGAGGATTGTGAACGGAACGTCTGGGTGTGTCTCGGAGAGATTCCGAAATGCCTGTGTGATGCCATCCGGGTGGGTGCGAGCGTGTGATGGCGTGGTGTCCTTTTCTCTAACCCCACGCCTTACACATCAAGAAGAAGACCATAGATTTATGCCCCACCCTTCTCTCTGAGTCAGAGACTCAGAGCGGCTTACAATCTCCTCTCTCTTCTTCCCCCCACACCCTGTGAGGTGGGTGGGGCTGAGAGAGCTCTGACAGAAGCTGCCCTTTCAAGGACAACTCTGACAAGAGCTATGGCTGACCCAGCAGCTGCAAGTGGAGAAGTGGGGAATCAAACCTGGTTCTCCCAGAGAAGAATCCACACACTTCACAACGACACCAAACCGGCTCCAATCTCCCGCAAAGCTCATGTCTGTAATGTATCAGTGCCAACAGGACGCTACAGAAGCTACAGTTGGTACAGAATGCTGTGGCCCTTAGTTGACTGGAATGGGTCATAGGGTCATATCACTCCAGTCTTATTCCGTCTACACTGGCTTCCGATTACCTTTTGGGCAGGGCCGGATCTTGGGGGGAGCAGGGGGGGACGCTTGTCCTGGGCACCACCGGACAGGGGGGGGGCGGCAAATTGGGTATGGAGCCCATTTGATTCTATGGGCCCATAAGACAGAATGGGCCCATAAAGGGGCGTCGTTTTTTTTAGTTTTGTCCCCCGCCCTCTAAGAACATGTCGATCCCATATGAACCTACCTCTACGCTCTGGTGCTCTTTGGCGGCTCGGCTTTACCCTCGCCTTCCATCTGAGGCTCGGCCTGAGAAATGGCTTTCTGGGTTGCGGCACCAGAATTTTGAAACTCCCTCCCCAAGGAGATTCATAGAAACATAGAGCTGGAAGGGGGACCTCAAAGGTCATCTAGTCCAACCGCCTGCCCAATGCTGAAAATTTGAAACGTCAACTGCGGGGTGACATGAGAGAGGTTTACAAGATTATGCATGGGATGGAGAAAGTTGAGAAAGAAGTACTTTTCTCCCTTTCTCACAATACAAGAACTCGGGGGCATTCAGTGAAATTGCTGAGCAGTCGGCTTAAAGCGGATAAAAGGAAGTACTTCTTCACCCGAAGGGTGATTAACATGTGGAATTCACTGCCACAGGAGGTGGTGGTGGCTACAAGCATAGCCAGCTTCAAGAGGGGGTTAGATAAAAATATGGAGCAGAGGTCCATCAGTGGCTATTAGCCATAGTGTGTATATATATGTGTGTGTATATATATATATAAATAAATTTTTGGCCACTGTGTGACACAGAGTGTTGGACTGGATGGGCCACTGGCCTGATCCAACATGGCTTCTCTTACATTCTTATGTGACACAGAGTGTTGGACTGGATGGGCCGTTGGCCTGATCCAACAGGGCTTCTCTTATGTTCTTACGTGACACAGAGTGTTGGAATGGAGGGGCCACTGGCCTGATCCAACATGGCTTCTCTTATGTTCTTATGTGACACAGAGTGTTGGACTGGAGGGGCCATTGGCCTGATCCAACAGGGCTTCTCTTATGTGACACAGAGTGTTGCACTGGATGGGCCATTGGCCTGATCCAACATGGCTTCTCTAATGTTCTTATGTGACACAGAGTGTTGGACTGGAGGGGCCATTGGCCTGATCCAACATGGCTTCTCTTATGTTCTTATGTGACACAGAGTGTTGGACTGGATGGGCCATTGGCCTGATCCAACATGGCTTCTCTTATGTTCTTATGTGACACAGAGTGTTGGACTGGAGGGGCCATTGGCCTGATCCAACATGGCTTCTCTTATGTTCTTAAGTGACACAGAGTGTTGGACTGGATGGGTCATTGGCCTGATCCAACATGGCTTCTCTAATGTTCTTATGTGACACAGAGTGTTGGACTGGAAGGATGGGCCATTGGCCTGATTCAACAGGGCTTCTCTTATGTTCTTATGTGACACAGAGTGTTGGACTGGATGGGCCATTGCCCTGATCCAACATGGCTTCTCTTATGTTCTTATGTGACACAGAGTGTTGGACTGGATGGGCCATTGGCCTGATCCAACATGGCTTCTCTTATGTGACACAGAGTGCTGGACTGGATGGGCCATTGGCCTGATCCAACATGGCTTCTCTTATGTTCTTATGTGACACAGAGTGTTGGACTGGAGGGGCCATTGGCCTGATCCAACAGGGCTTCTCTTATGTTCTTATTTACTCCCCCAGTGACCCCTGCCCTAGACCCAGGGAGAGGCTAAAAACCTCCAGGATATTTGGCCCAATCTGGCCCAGAGGGAAATTCCTTCCTGACCCCATAGTGGCGATCGGCATTACCCTGGACCAGGGGTGGCCAAACTTTGGCTCAGGAGCCGCATGTGGTTCACATTTTGTGTGGCTCTCAAAGCCCCCACCAACCTGTCAGCCGGCTTGGAGAAGGCATTTCTTTCTTTAAACCACTTCTAAGCCAAGCCAGCCAGCAGGTTAGAGAATGCATTTAAAGTTAAAGTTGCTTTCTTTCCACCTCTCTCTCCCCCACCTGTTTTTCTTCCTTCCTTGCTCTCCAGCATCTGATGCTGTCTGACGCAAGGCCTGTAAGGCAACTCTATTCCGCCAGGCCTTTAATTTGACATTGGAGGACTGATACGGGGTGACTGAGATACATCGAATATAGGCTGAACGCCATCTGAAGCGGGAAAACATCAGATACAATTGGCACCAGACTGTTTTAATTGTTCTTAACCATTTTAATTGTTTAACTTGTTTTATTGTTAAATTGTTCTTATTCTGCTGATTGTGAGCCGCCCTGAACCTACTTCGGCGGGGAGTGCGGAATATAAATCCAATAAACCATAAACCTTATGGCTCTCAAACATCTGATGTTTATGTTAAGAAGAAGAAGACATTGGATTTATATTCCACCCTCCACTCAAGAGTCTCAGAGCGGCTCACAATCTCCTTTATCTCCCTCCCCCACAACAGACACCCTGTGAAGTAGATGGAGACATTGGATTTATATCCCGCCCTCCACTCCAAAGAGTCTCAGAGCGGCTCACAATCTCCTTTATCTGCCTCCCCCACAACAGACACCCTGTGAGGTGGGTGGGGCTTAGAGAGCCCTGACAGAAGCTGCCCTTTCAAGGACAGCCTCTGCCAGAGCTCTGGCTGACCCAAGGCCATTGCAACAGCTGCAAGTGGAGGAGTGGGGAATCAAACCCGCTCCTCCCAGATAAGAGTCTGCACACTTCACCACTACACCAAACTGGCTCTCTCTCGCAAGTTTGGCCACCCCTGCACTGAACATCTAAAGGCCACAAGAGCGGAACACTGGCTTCTCTCTCCCTGCCCTCCCTCTCACAATGTGCTCCAGTTCACTCAGTTTCCTTTGTGTCCCTCTATCCGTGTCTCTCTCTGAACCAGTTTGGTGTCGTGGTTAAGTGTACGGACTCTTACCTGGGAGAACCGGGTTTGATTCCCCCACTCCTCCACCTGCACCTGCTGGAGTGGCCTTGGGTCAGCCAGAGCTCTCGTAGGAGTTGTCCTTGAAAGGGCAGCTTCTGGGAGAGCCCTCTCAGCCCCACCCACCTCACAGGGTGTCTGTTGTGGGGGGGAGAAGATGTAGGAGGTTGTAAGCCGCTCTGAGTCTGTGATTCAGAGGGAAGGGCGGCGTATAAAGCTGCAGTCTTCTTCTTCGTTTGGCAAGCCCCTTGTCATTGTTGCTGGCACCCCTGCCTGACTCTAGTGTTGTTTATGTGTGTTTTTTGGGATTATTTTATCATTTTACAAGTTGTTTTGAACTGCTCAACATTTTTCACATTTTCATGTCTGTCACTTTGGGGACCCTGGTCAGGCGGGAAGGCCACATCACAAGTGTTTTAAATAACTGTTTTCCTTTGCGGATGAGTTCTTTCATTCGGAGACGGATTCTGTTTCATGTCCTGACCTCTATAAGCAAAAACAGTGCAGGCAGGGATGTTAGAAAGAGAAGGCCTTTGGACAGAGAGTCTGGGACAGGGGTGGCCAAACATGGTTAAGGTAAGAGCCACAAAGAATAAATGTCAGATATTGGAGAGCCGCAAGAAATAAGAACATAAGAGAAGCCATGTTGGATCAGGCCAATGGCCCATCCAGTCCAACACTCTGTGTCACACAGTGGCAAAAAATTTTATCTATACACACACACTGTGGCTAATAGCCACTGATGGACCTCTGCTCCATATTTTTATCTAAACCTCTCTTGAAGGTGGCTATGCTTGTGGCCACCACCACCTCCTGTGGCAGTGAATTCCACATGCCAATCACCCTTTGGGTGAAGAAGTACTTCCTTTTATCCGTTTTAACCTGTCTGCTCAGCAATTTCATCGAATGCCCACAAGTTCTTGTATTGTGAGAAAGGGAGAAAAGTACTTCTTTCTCTACTTTCGCCATCCCATGCATTATCTTGTAAACCTCTATCATGTCACCCCGCAGTCGACGTTTCTCCAAGCTAAAGAGTCCCAAGCGTTTCAACCTTTCTTCATAGGGAAAGTGTTCCAACCTTTTAATCATTCTAGCTGCCCTTTTCTGGACTTTCTCCAATGCTATAATATCCTTTTTGAGGTGCGGCGACCAGAACTGCACACAGTACTCCAAATGAGACCGCACCATCGATTTATACAGGGGCGCTATGATACTGGCTGATTTGTTTTCAATTCCCTTCCTAATAATTCCCAGCATGGCGTTGGCCTTTTTTATTGCAAACGCACACGGTCTTGACATTTTCAGTGAGTTATCTACCACGACCCCAAGATCTCTCTCTTGGTCAGTCTCTGCCAGTTCACACCCCATCAACTTGTATTTGTAGCTGGGATTCTTGGCCCCAATGTGCATTACTTTGCACTTGGCCACATTGAACCACATCTGCCACGTTGACGCCCACTCACCCAGCCTCAACAGATCCCTTTGGAGTTCCTCACAATCCTCTCTGGCTCTCACCCCCCTGAACAATTTAGTGTCATTTGCAAACTTGGCCACTTCACTGCTTACTCCAAACTCCAGATCATTAACAAACAAGTTAAAGAGCATGGGACCCAGTACCGAGCCCTGCGGCACCCCACTGCTTACCGTCCTCCACTGCGAAGACTGCCCATTTATACTCACCCTCTGCTTCCTATTACTCAGCCAGTTTTTGATCCACAAGAGGACCTGTCCAGGGCTGGCCAACGGTAGCTTCCCAGATGTTTTTTGCCTACAACTCCCATCAGCCCCAGTCAGCATGTCCCTTTAAATTGTGACGGACTTCACTTTCGATATGTTTCGCCCAGGGGTGGCCAACGGTAGCTCTGCAGATGTTTTTCGCCTACTACTCCCATCAGCCAGTCAGCATGGCCAATAGCTGGAGCTGATGGGAGTTGTAAGCAAAAAAAAAAAAAAGCGCCCATCTGGAGAGCTACCGTTGGCCACCCCTGGTTTTAGTTGTGTTAGAAGCATCTTGGAAAGCACACGTCAATTTCTTGGGTTTTGTACCTTTGCTCTGCCCCCGCCTGGGGATTGGCAACCCCACCCGCAGCCCATTCCCCCAGCGAGGGCGGCTAGACGCCCGGAGGCCGGGCGCGCACTTTGGCGACGCTCCCCCGCCGTGGGGAAGGGGGAGACGGCGGGGCCGGCTGCTGCCTGGGCGAAGCAAGGGGCGGTAGGAGCAGGCGAGGCGAGGAGGCGGCGCGGGCGGCTGCAGCGTCCCCCCCTCCTGGCGGGCGGGTTTATAAAGCGGCGGCCGGGATTGCAAGGGGAAAAAAAAAAAAAAGGGATTGCTCCGGATTTGCAAAAAGAAAAGAAAAAGGGGCATTGCTCCGGATCGAAGCGCCCGGGAATCCATTGCAACGGAGAGGAAGGAGGCTTGCAAAACGCCGGTCGCTTTTCCTCGATGCCGAGCCCAGAAGGGAAAGCCTAGAGGGGGAGGGAAGCAGCAGAAGCGCTTTCCTTTCCTCCATTGCAACAAATCCAGCCCCCCCAGGTGAGTGGGGCTTGCTTCGGCTAAACTTTGCAAGGGAGATCCGAGCGGGGGCAGCCGCGTTGGTCTGAAGCGGTCGAATGAAGGGGCACCTTTCAGAGGGACCCAAGTTTCGATGGAGAACGTCCGCTTGCGTTCGAAAGGGGAAAAAATGGGGTTGGTCTTAAAAGGTGGCTCCTGCTTTGGTCAACTTTGCAAAGGTCTCTTCTCTCCCTCCCCCCCCCCCCCCCGCCGCCTTCCTATTCTGCTTTTTGCTCATCGCGACGTTGCAAGGGATGCATTTGGCCTCGTGATGGGGGGAGGTCGAGAGGGGAGGGGGGAGCGAGGATTCCCTTCCCTCCCCCCCCCCCCCGGATTTATGCAACTTCCCAACTTTTGCAAAAAAGTGAAACCGCAAAGGGGAGCTTTAGGAAGTTTCCTGAAACACACCCCCCGCCCCCCCTCTTCCCCCTTTCCGTTCGAAGCGTCGCCGCCTCGATCCGATCCCAGGCGTTCCGGCGACCTGAACGGGCGCGTGTGCGGAGTGCGAGACCGGTTGCCAGTCTCCAGGCGGGGTCCGGAGAGCGCCCCCGATTACAGCAATCAGCTGGCCCTGGAGGGGAAACGGCTGCTTTGCGAAGTGGACTCGGGGGCTTTGAGCTCCTCGGAACGCCCTTCCCCGACCCCAGATCTCCAGGAATTCCCCAGTCCGGAGTTGGCGACCCTATAACCTGGTTTGTCCCATGCATTCCTTTGGAGGAAGAATAAGGGGGCCGTCCCCGATCTCCAGCTAAATCCATTTTTCTGCCAAAGAAATCGGCTTGCGATACAAGCCTTGTGTGTTTGTTTGTGTGTGTGAGCTGCAACTTAAAGGGGTCGGTTTCCAGAGGAACTGAAATCCAGTTAGCCAGCGAGAGGGAGAGAGAGAGCTGGGGGTGGGGGGGGGGGGGGAGGGAGGCTGTCTGGTTCTCCCTGAAAAGAAAGAAAAGACAGCCATCATTTTCAGTGTTTGGGGCTTTTTTTTTTTTGCAAAGTTTAAATGAAGGGAGAAAGCTTTCCCAGGAAAGGGGCTTTCCAGCGGAGAGCCAAAGGCAGCTTGCCTCCAACAGCTGGGTTGAATTCCCTGAACTCTGCCAGGGCAGATTCACACATTACCAGGGCTTTTTTGGTAGGAAAAAGTCCAGCAGGAACTCATTTGCATATTAGGCCACACACCCCTGACGTCACCACTGTTGCATACAGGGCTTTTTTGTAGAAAAAAGCCCAGCAGGAGCTCATTTGCCTATTAGGCCACACCCCCTGATGCCACAATTGTTTCACACAGGGCTTTTTTTGTAGGAAAAAGTCCAGCAGGAACTCATTTGCCTATTAGGCCACACCCCCTGGTGCCACCGTTGTTTCACACAGGGCTTTCTTGTAGAAAAAGCCCAGCAGGCGCTCATTTGTATATTAGGCCACACCCCCTGACATCACCATTGTTGCATACAGGCCTTTTTTGTAGAAAAAGCCCAGCAGCAGCTCATTTGCCTTAGGCCACACCCCCTGATGCCACCATTGTTTCCCACAGGGCTTTTTTGTAGAAAAAGTGCAGCACGAGCTCATTTGCATATTAGGCCACACCCCCTGATACCACCACTGTTTCACACGGGGCTCTTTTTGTAGAAAAGACCCAGCAGGAACTCATTTGTCGATTAGGCCACACCCCTGGACACCAAGCCAGCCAGAACTGCGTTCCTGTGCGTTCCAGCTCAGAAAAAAAGCCCTGCACATTACACAGGATATAAATCCAATATCTTTTTCTTCGGTCGCCTGGAGATCAGTTGAAGAAGAGGAAACTGGACTTATACCCCACCCTTCGCTACCCGAAGGAGTCTCAGAGCAGCTTACAGTCTCCTTCTTTTCCTCTCCCCTCAACAGATACCCTGTGAGCAGTGTTCCCTCTACACTGAGTTAGTGCGAGCTAGCTCACAGGGTTTTTTAACCCTCCCGGCTCGCACATTTTTGTCTTCGATCGGGAAGGACAGCCCCAGAGCAAACGAATCGATCCAGCAACTCACAACTTGAATGCAAGAGGCCTCATACCGAGCCGTAGACGATGTGAAATTGCTGTTGGAGACGCTCTGCGTCCCCTTTTTTAAAAAATTATGTAAAGAATCTATATAATTGAATCAATATTGGTCCCAGGTCTGATGAAGACTGGAAAAAAACAAGTACTTTAATCGATTGGCTTGTCACCACACTACTTTGGGACTTGAATGCACATGTTTTGGACTGGTTTCTATATATTTCTTAGTAAACTGCTCACTAGCTTGTATTTTTTTGTTGTGCATGACTTGAATGCCAGCAGCTCGCAAAGCAGAATTTTTTGCTCACAAGTCTCCGCAGCTTAGAGGGAGTGCTGCCGTGAGGCAGGTGGGGGCGAGGGAGCTCTGAGAGAACTTGTGATTGACCCAAGGCCATTCCAGCAGCTGCACGTGGAGGAGAGAGGAATCAAAGCTGGTTCTCCCAGATCAGAATCCACACTCTGAACCGCTACGCTAAACTGGCTGTCAGTTGTAATCCCAGGAGATCCCCCCCCCCCAACAACAGACACCCTGTGAGGTAGGTGGGACTGAGAGAGCTCTCACAGCAGCTGCCCTTTCAAGGATAACTCCTGCCCGAGCTATGGCTGACCCAAGGCCATTTCCAGCAGGTGCAAGTGGAGGAGTGGGGAATCAAACCTGGTTCTCCCAGATAAGAATCCGCACACTTAACCACTACACCAAACTGGTTCTCGGTTTCCCTGGAGCAAATGGCTTCTTTGGGAAGAGGGCTTGATGGCAGGGGTGGCCAATGGTAGTTCTCCAGATGTATTTTTTGCCTACGACGTCCAGGGGCACAGTGGGAGGGCTTCTAGTGTCCTGGCCCCACTGATGGACCTCTTGATGGCACCTGGTTTTTTGGCCCCTGTGTGACACAGAGTGTTGGACTGGATGGGCCATTGGCCTGATCCAACAGGGCTTCTCTTATGTTCTTATATGACACAGAGTGTTGGACTGGATGGGCCACTGGCCTGATCCAACATGGCTTCTCTTATGTTCTTATATGACACAGAGTGTTGGACTGGATGGGCCACTGGCCTGATCCAACAGGGCTTCTCTTATGTTCTTATATGACACAGAGTGTTGGACTGGATGGGCCACTGGCCTGATCCAACAGGGCTTCTCTTATGTTCTTATGTGACACAGAGTGTTGGACTGGATGGGCCACTGGCCTGATCCAACATGGCTTCTCTTATGCTCTTATGTGACACAGAGTGTTGGACTGGAGGGGCCACTGGCCTGATCCAACATGGCTTCTCTTATGTTCTTATGTGACACAGAGTGTTGGACTGGATGGGCCACTGGCCTGATCCAACATGGCTTCTCTTATGTTCTTATGTGACACAGAGTGTTGGACTGGATGGACCACTGGCCTGATCCAACATGGCTTCGCTTGTGTTCTTAAGTTTAATTCAATCCGCAGCTGCATTTCCCCATGCCTAGCCTGAGATTTCGAGCTACGGTTGCCAGATCCTTTCTGACCACAGGCAGGGGATGTGGGGCCGTAGGGTTACCAACTCCAGGTTGGATTATTCCTGGAGATTTTGGAAGGTGGAGCCTGGGAAAGGCAGGGACCTCAGTGGGGTACAATGCCATGCGCCCCCCCCCCTTCCAAAGCATCCAAGGGAACAGGAGAGAAGCTGTAATTCGGGAGAATTCCCAGGTCCAGTGTTCCCTGTAAGCTGAGTTAGCGTGAGCGAGCTCACAGATTTTGAGCCTCTGGCTCACACACTTTTGTCTTAGCTCGGGAAGGAGGACCCCGGAGCGCACGGATTCGTGCAGCAGCTCACAACTTGAAAGCCAGTTGCTCACAAATTAGAATTTTTTGCTCACGAGACTCTGCAGCTTAGCGGGAACGTTGCCCAGGTCCCGCCTGGAAAACGGCATCCTTGTTTCCAGCGTGGCCCCTTCCCCTCTCCTCATCCCTTCCTTCTGCATTGCCTCTTCCGGGCCTTCTCCCTTCCCTCTGCTCCTCTCTTCTCCCCCCCCCCTTTCTAATCCTCCCCCCAACATGCAGGAAAAGGTGTGCGGAAGCTCTTCCCGACATCTCCTCTTGCCTGGTAAGTGATGATAGGATTAGAGGGAATCCAGGAAAAGAAAGGGGGGGCCGGGGAGAGAAGCCGGCTGGCTTTGAAGGCAAAGCTTGCGAGAGGGTCAGAGGTGACTTCTCCCAGATCGGTCCAGACATGCAAAAAGGGGTGTGCGCTGCCGTGGCTGGGAAGAGCTGTGTTTTGCTTTGATGCAGCTTTTTTGACGATCCTTTCTGATTGCACATCCCTTCCTGCGTTGCCTCTGAGCTGAGTTAGCGTGAGCTAGCTCGCAGGCTCTTACCCTCCGCTTCACGTATTTTTGTCTGTGCTTAGGAGGATGACCCCAGAACGCACTAATTTATGCAGTAGCTCCCAACTGCTATGCTTGAAGGGCTGTCATCGAGAGCACAGCGTGGAATTGTTTTCTGTGGCCCCAGAAGGTAGGAGCAGAACCAGCGGGTTGAAATTAAATCAGAAGAGTTTCCGGCTCAACATTAGGAAGAACTTCCTGACCGTCAGAACAGTTTCCAGTGGAACGGGCTTCCTGGGGAGGTGGTGGGCTCTCCTTCCTTGGAGGTTTTGAAACAGAGGCTAGATGGCTGTCTGGCAGCAATGAGGATCCTGTGAATTTAGGGGGAGATATCTGAGTTTAGAGCGGTTCCTCAGTGGAACAGGCTTCCTCGGGAGGTGGTGGGCTCTCCTTCCTTGGAGGTTTTGAAACAGAGGCTAGAGGGCCATCTAGCAGCAATGAGGATCCTGTGAATTTAGGGGGAGATATCTGAGTTTAGAGCGGTTCCTCAGTGGAACAGGCTTCCTCGGGAGGTGGTGGGCTCTCCTTCCTTGGAGGTTTTGAAACAGAGGCTAGAGGGCCATCTGGCAGCAATGAGGATCCTGTGAATTTAGGGGGAGGTGTTTGTGAGTTTCCTGCATTGTGCAGGGGGTTGGACTAGATGAGCCTGGAGGTCCCTTCCGACTCTTTGATTCTATGAACTTTTATGCCAGTAGCCCACAACTTTAATGCCACTCGCTCACAAAGTAGAATTTTTGCTCACAAGGCTCTGCAGCTTAGCGAGAACATTGGTCCCTTCCATTTGTAGATTTTGTAGTACAGGCATAGGAGAGCCTCACAGAATCCGACCATGGGACGGTCCAGTCCAGCATCTGGATTTGCTCCTGGTTTGGGTATTCTAATAGAGAAGGTAGAGAAAAAAGTACTTTTCTCCCTTTCTCACAGTACAAGTACTCGCGGGCACTCTGTGAAACTGCTGAGCAGCAGTCGGGATAGAATGGATAAAAGGAAGTCCTTCACCCAAAGGGTGATTAACACCTGGAATTCACTGCCACAGGAGGTGGCGGCGGCCGCAAGCATAGCCAGCTTCAAGAGGGGATTAGATAAACATATGGAGCAGAGGTCCATCAGTGGCTCTTAGCTACAGTGTATTGCTGGAACTCTCTGTCTGGGCTAGTAATGCCCTGTATTCTTGGTGCTTGGGAGGGGCAGCAGTGGGAAGGCTTCTAGTGTCCTGGACCTCCTGATGGCACCTGGGTTCTGGCCGCTGTGTGACACAGTGTTGGTCTGAATGGGCCATTGGCCTGATCCAACATGGCTTCTCTTATGTCTGGGGCAGTGATGCGCTGTATTCTGGGTGCTTGGGGGGGCACAGTGGGAGGGTTTTCTAGTGCCCTGGCCCCACTGGTGGACCGCCTGATGGCACCTGGGTTTTGGCCGCTGTGTGACAGAGTATTGGTCTGAATGGGCCATTGGCCTGATCCAGCATGGCTTCTCTTACGTTCTTGTGGCTGGGGCAGTGATGCTCTGTGTTCTGGGTGCTTGGGGGGGGCACAGTGGGAGGGTTTTCTAGTGCCTTGGCCCCACTGGTGGACCTCCTGATGGCACCTGGGTTTTTCGACCACTGTGTGACACAGAGTGTTGGTCTGAATGGGCCATTGGCCTGATCCAACATGGTTTCCCTTATGTTCTTATGTCTGGGGCAGTGATGCTCTGTATTCTGGGTGCTTGGGGGGGCACAGGGGGAGGGCTTCTAGTGCCCTGGCCCCATTGGTGGACCGCCTGATGGCACCTGGGTTTTGGCCGCTGTGTGACACAGAGTGTTGGTCTGGATGGGCCATTGGCCTGATCCAGCAGGGCTTCTCTTATGTTCTTATGTGACACAGAGTGTTGGACTGGATGGGCCACTGGCCTGATCCAACAGGGCTTCTCTTATGTTCTTATGTGACACAGAGTGTTGGACTGGATGGGCCACTGGCCTGATCCAACATTGCGTCTCTTATGTTCTTATGTGACACAGAGTGTTGGACTGGATGGGCCATTGGCCTGATCCAACAGGGCTTCTCTTATGTTCTTATGTGACACAGAGTGTTGGACTGGATGGGCCATTGGCCTGATCCAACATGGCTTCTCTTATGTTCTTATGTGACACAGAGTGTTGAACTAGAGGGGCCATTGGCCTGATCCAACATGGCTTCTCTTATGTTCTTATGTGACACAGAGTGTTGGACGTGATGGGCCATTGGTTTGATCCAACATGGCTTCTCTTATGTTCTTATGTGACACAGAGTGTTGAACTAGAGGGGCCATTGGCCTGATCCAACATGGCTTTTCTTATGTTCTTATGTGACATAGAGTGTTGAACTAGACGGGCCATTGGCCTGATCCAACATGGCTCCTCTTATGTTCCTATGTGACACAGAGTGTTGGACTGGATGGGCCATGGGCCTGATCATACATGGCTTCTCTTATGTTCTTATGTGACACAGAGTGTTGGACTGGATGGGCCATGGGCCTGATCCAACATGGCTCCTCTTATGTTCTTATGTGACACAGAGTGTTGAAATAGAGGGGCCATTGGCCTGATCCAACATGGCTTCTCTTATGTTCTTATGTGACACAGAGTGTTGGACTGGAGGGGCCATGGGCCTGATCCAACATGGCTTCTCTTATGTTCTTATGTGACACAGAGTGTTGAACTAGAGGGGCCATGGGCCTGATCCAACATGGCTCCTCTTATGTTCTTATGTGACACAGAGTGTTGAACTAGAGGGGCCATTGGCCTGATCCAACATAGCTTCTCTTATGTGACACAGAGTGTTGGACTGGATGGGCCATTGGCCTGATCCAACATGGCTTCTCTTATGTTCTTATGTGACACAGAGTGTTGAACTAGAGGGGCCATGGGCCTGATCCAACATGGCTTCTCTTATGTTCTTATGTGACAGAGTGTTGAACTAGAGGGGCCATGGGCCTGATCCAACATGGCTCCTCTTATGTTCTTATGTGACACAGAGTGTTGGACTGGATGGGCCATGGGCCTGATCCAACATGGCTCCTCTTATGTTCTTATGTGACACAGAGTGTTGAACTAGAGGGGCCATTGGCCTGATCCAACATGGCTTCTCTTATGTTCTTATGTGACACAGAGTGTTGGACTGGATGGGCCATGGGCCTGATCCAACATGGCTTCTCTTATGTTCTTATGTGACACAGAGTGTTGAACTAGAGGGGCCATTGGCCTGATCCAACATGGCTTCTCTTATGTTCTTATGTGACACAGAGTGTTGGACTGGATGGGCCATGGGCCTGATCCAACATGGCTCCTCTTATGTTCTTATGTGACACAGAGTGTTGAACTAGAGGGGCCATTGGCCTGATCCAACATGGCTTCTCTTATGTTCTTATGTGACACAAAGTGTTGGTCTGGATGGGCCATTGGCCTGATCCAGCAGGGCTTCTCTTATGTTCTCGCCTGGAAGGCTTCTGGGAGTATCTCTTGCTGTTCTCAGGCGTGTCTCCCTGCATCCGGATCTTGTGCATGCTTGCGCAGGAGAGGAATCTGGCTGTGGCCAGTAGGTATATTCGTCAGTATATTCGTATATTCGTTAGCAGCCAGCTGGCCGCGGCCTCAAGCGCGTCCCCTGAGAAAGGAATAAATATTCCTAAGGCGTGCGTCTCCAGAGTTTGTAGTTGGAGGAGGGGAGGAGAGTGGAAGGTTCACGGCTAAAATTTCAGCCCGGGGAGAAGTAACGTCTCCACGGGAAGTTGAAAACGCAGGGTCAGTTTTGCAGCCTGCCAGGAAAATAGTGAAACGTTTATTAGTCACTGCTTAGTCAAAAGGGAGACCCAGACAGTGAGAGAGGAGGGGAAGCGTTAGACTTGTGTGCATTGGGAAATTTATTTTACTTTAATTAAAAAAAAAAAAGAGTACCTGAAACATTATAACTGCTGAACAAAGCGGGAGTCCAGTAGCCCCTTTAAGACCAACAAACTTTTACTCAGAACGCAAGCTTTCGTGCGCGTGCGGACTTCTTCAGGCGAGGAATGAGGTACGGTAAGCAGAGAGACATATAACGGGTGGAGTTTAGCAGGCCAAGCGGTACAAAGTTAAAATCCAAGAGCAGAATAGTAAAATTAACAAATTCAGAAAACCTTTGATCTGGGTAGCATTAGCGTGAGAAACCAATAAAACAGTAACGTGTCAGAATGTGGGAACGTCTGTTAATGCTGCACTAGTAACTTATACCTGGCCTGAATTCTCCCAATGCGATGGTAGCCACAGAGGAAGGACTTGGGTATGCTGTGGTGTCCTCTAAGCTGAGTTAGTGTGAGCTAGCTCACAGTTCATACATTTTTGTCTTCGCTCAGGAAAGATGCCTATGAAGAAAGGTTGAAACGCTTGGGACTCTTTAGCTTGGAGAAACGTCGACTGCGGGGTGACATGATAGAGGTTTACAAGATAATGCATGGGATGGAGAAAGTAGAGAAAGAAGTCCTTTTCTCCCTTTCTCACAATACAAGAACTCGTGGGCATTCGATGAAATTGCTGAGCAGCCAGGTTAAAACGGATAAAAGGAAGTACTTCTTCACCCAAAGGGTGATTAACATGTGGAATTCACTGCCACAGGAGGTGGTGGCGGCCACAAGCATAGCCACCTTCAAGAAGGGTTTAGATAAAAATATGGAGCAGAGGTCCATCGGTGGCTATTAGCCACAGTGTGTATGTATGTATAAAATTTTTTGCCACTGTGTGACACAGAGTGTTGGACTGGATGGGCCATTGGCCTGATCCAACATGGCTTCTCTTATGTTCTTATGCCCCCAGAGCAAATGGGTTTATGCAGTAGCTCACAACTTGAAGAAGAAGACCGTAGATTTATACCCCGCCCTTCTCTCTGAATCAGAGTCTCAGAGCAGCTTACAATCTCCCTTGTTTTCTTTCCCCACAACACCCTGTGAGGAGCCCCACATTTTGGTTCTACCGTTTCTAAATTTGTATCTTCGTGCTTCTCTGCCTAACAACTGCCGATTCGCTTGGGAAGTTTAGCGAGGAAGGAGTCAGTCCGTTCAGCCTGGCGGTTCAATAAAGCGGTCTTGAAAGTCACAAGAGACGCCCTGTCATATTTGACCGGATCTTTGTTGTTTTGGTGGAACTCCAGGTCTTCTCAAACGACTTGTGTGTTGATATTGGCAGAGAAGGCGGCCATGTTTGGCCCAAAGGACAAGAGTTATGGAGCAGCGGGTCAGTTTGAGGAATTGTGTATCATTGTGGGTTGATTCAAATCGACTAGGAGCTTAGAAACAGACAGGGGTGGGATTCTAGCAGGGGCTCCTTTGCATATTAGGCCACACACCCCTGATGTAGCCAATCCTCCAAGAGCTTACAAAAAAGAGCCTTGTGAGCTCTTGGAGGATTGGCTACATCAGGGGTGTGTGGCCTAATATGCAAAAGAGCTCCTGCTAGAATTCCACCCTTCCTTCCTTCCTTCCTTCCTTCCTTCCTTCCTTCCTTCCTTCCTTCCTTCCTTCCTTCCTTCCTTTTTCTCTTTCTCTCTTTCTCTCTTCCTCCCTCCCTCCCCCTCTCTTTCTTTCTTTCTTTCTTTCTTTCTTTCTTTCTTTCTTTCTTTCTTTCTTTCTTTCTTTCTTTCTTTCTTTCTTTCTTTCTTTCTTTCTTTCTTTCTTTCTTTCTTTCTTTCTCTGGCAGGATGAGCCCCCACAGGTAAACCACATCCTGAGCTCAGGTGGGCCTCTCCATAATTTTATAGAGGTAGTAGCAGGGGCCGTTTGTAGAAAAATAGGTGGTGGAGCTCATCCAGAGATTGTTATGCAGCTGCACCTGCTGTTCAATAGACAAGGTGGAGAGGAGGAGGGGGAACCTTCAGAAAGGTTCAGGAGCTGCACCCCTGTGAGCGCCTGCTGAATTCAAGGCCTGGGTAGTAGGAAAACAAATTCTCGCTTGTATGCCTCAGATTTGTACTTCTTTTTTCTAGCTTAGCTGTTTCCATCAAATTCTGGGGAAGGGAAGCTCGGCAGAAGAAGACAATGGCCGACCACCTCTGCTTCTGCCTTGCCTTGAAAGCCCCTTGTGGGGGTCACCATAAGTTGGAAGCTAAGCAGGGTGGGTACTTGGAAGGGAGACCACCACCAAGGAAGGCTCTGCAGAGGAAGGCAGCGGCCAACCATCTCTGCTTCTCACTTGCCTTGGAAGCCCCTTGCCGGGGTCACCATAAGTTGGAAGCTAAGTTGGGTTGGTACTTGGACAGGAGACCACCAAGGCTCTGCAGAGGAAGGCAAAGGCCAACCATCTCTGCTTCTCTCTTGCCTTGAAAGCCCCTTGCTGGGGGTCACCATAAGTGGGAAGCTAAGCTGGGTGGGTACTTGCAAGGGAGACCACCCAGCATGACTCTGCAGAGGAAGGCAATGGCCAACCACCTCTGCTTCTGCCTTGCCTTGAAAGCCCCTTGCTGGAGTCACCATAAGTTGGAAGCTAAGTTGGGTTGGTACTTGGAAGGGAGACCACCACCAAGGAAGGCTCTGCAGAGGAAGCCAATGGCCAACCACCTCTGCTTCTCACTTGCCTTGAAAGCCCCTTGCTGGGGGTCATCATAAGTGGGAAGCTAAGCAGGATTGGTACTTGGAAGGGAGACCACCAAGGAAGACCCTGCAGAGGAAGCCAATGGCCAACCATCTCTGCTTCTCACTTGCCTTGAAAGCCCCTCGCTGGGGGTCCCCGTAAATTGGAAGCTAAGCTGGGTGGGTACTCCGATGGGAGGCTACCAAGGAAGACTCTGTAGAGGAAGGCAATGGCCAACCACCTCTGCTTCTGTCTTGCCTTGAAAGCCCCTTGCCGGAGCTGCCTGAAGCAAATACGTGCATAAGATTTCAGCTGTGAGTTTCCTGGCATGCACGCACAACGGTTGGAGCTGGATTAGGAGGAAAGAAGTGCGATCGGCTCCAATCGGTTGTTGCAATTGTTGAATTGAGCCCAGAGCGCTTGTTGTACCAGAGGAGGTGGCATTTTGTAAACCCGGTCTCTGGAGAACGCGGAAACCCGATCGAAATTTCAGACAGATCCCAGGCCAGTTCAGTTTCCTGAACGCCTGGCAGCTTTCTCCGAGTCTTCAGAGTTTTCCCTCTCTCCCTTAGCTGGTTCTTTGGCTTCCCTCCTCCCCGATTTTTCCTTGCCTCCTCGTTAAGTCAGCCGGGAAAGGAAAGGGGGGGGGGGAGTACAGGAGTTGTGCGCACCCTCTCGGTTTTAAGACAACTGTTCCTTTTTTACGTTTTTTCGCCTGGCCAGTTGCAAGCCAGGGGCAGGCGCGGGGCTGCGCTGCCTTCCCTCTCCCCTGCCGATCCCTCCCCTATTTTTCCCGGAAGAGGAGATCATTTTGGAGCTCCTAGATTCTGCAGAGAGTGCCGGCTGAACTTCAGCTCAGAGATGTTCAGGGAGAGAAGAACTCCCGGTCGATGAGGCATCCGGACCGCCCGGTCTTCCAACAGGTTTGCTTGAAAGGAAGCGCTCTCGGGGAAGCTGGTTGGCTGCCGGATAGTTGAGGAGTTTTGAAACGATGTCGTTGTGATGTTTTAAAGTGATGCTGCGGCTGGGTCTGGGTGGGCGCTGAGAGTGGAGTGCAGCTCCAGCACCGCAGAACATTACAGCTGACCTAGGGAAAAAGTAGATCCTGACGTGGCTTAATGCAGAGTGGTAAAGCTGAAATTGGATGATCTCCCTTGAGTGTAGTCGGAGATGTTGTGACTAAACAAAGCAAACCATGTTTCGTTTGGGGGGGGGGGGGAGAATAAGCCTCAGAAGGCCTTAGGCGCACTCCCTCCCTACTTGCCTCATGCGCCATACTAAGAGCCAGCCTGGTTAAAGTATTGGACTAGGGTCTAGAAAACTGAGTTTCGAATACATGGCTAGAATATCAGAAGTGGTCCATCCAGTCCAGCCTCCTGTCTCACACAGTGGCCAGCCAGTTCCGCTGGAGGGTCTGTAACAGGGCAGAGAGGCCGAGGCCTTCCCCTGAGAAGAACATCAGAAGAGCCCTGCTGGATCAGATAAGGGAGGGTCCATCTAGTCCAGCCTCCAGTCTCACACAGTGGCCAACCAGTTCCTCTGGAGGGCCAACAACAGGGCAGAGAGGCTGAGACCTTCCCCTGAGAAGAACATCAGAAGAGCCCTGCTGGATCAGACCAGGGAGGGTCCATCTAGTCCAACCTCCAGTCTCACACAGTGGCCAACCAGTTCCTCTGGAGGGCCAATGACAGGACAGAGAGGCAGAGGCCTTCCCCTGAGGAGAACATCAGAAGAGCCCTGCTGGATCAGACCAGTGAGGGTCCATCTAGTCCAGCCTCCTGTCTCACACAGCCAGTTCCTCTGGAGGGCCAGCCAGTTCCTCTGGAGGGCCAACAACAGGGCAGAGAGGCTGAGACCTTCCCCTATTTAGAACATAGGAAGAGCCCCGCTGGTTCAGACCAGTCATCCATCTAGTCCAGCATCTTGTCTCACACAGTGGCCAGCCAGTTCCTCTGGAGGGCCAACAACAAAGCAGAGAGGTCAATGCCTTCATAACCTCAGAAGAGGCCTGCTGGATCAGAGCAGTGGTCCATCTAGTTCAGCCTCCTGTCTCACCCAGTGGCCAGCCAGTTCCTCTGGAGGGCCAACAGCAGGTCCTAGAGGCCCAGACCTTCCCCAGATGTTGCCTCCTAGCTCTGGGATTCAAACCCTTGTGCCTCTGAACATGGAGGTGCCCCTCAGTCACCATGGTTAGGAGCCACTGATAGACATACTTTTCACTGATAGAAGCACTTCTCCCTTTCTCACAATACAAGAACTCGTTGACAGTCAATGAAATTGCTGAGCAATCGGGCTAGAGTGGATAAAAAGTCCTTCTTCATCCAAAGGGTGATTAACTGCCCCAGGAGGTGGTGGCAGCTACAAGCATAGACAGCTTCAGGAGGGGATTGGATCAACATATGGAGCAGAGGTCTATCAGTGGCTATTAGCCACAGTGTATTGTTGGAACTCTCTGTCTGGGGGCAGGTGATGCTCTGTATTCTTGGTGCTTGGGAAGGACAACAGTATGAGGACGTCCATGTCCTGGCCCCACTGATGGATCTCCTGTTGGCACTTGGTCTTTTGGCCACTGTTGGACTGGATGGGCCACTGGCCTGATCCAACAGGACTTCTCTTATGTTCTTATGGGTCTGGGTGGGCGCTGTTGGAAAGCCAGTTTGGTGTTGGAGAGCCAGTTTGGTGTAGTGGTTTAGTGTGCGGACTCTTATCTGGGAGAACCAGGTTTGATTCCCCACTCCTCCACTTGCACCTGCTAGCATGGCCTTGGGTCAGCCATAGCTCTGGCTGGAGTTGTCCTTGAAAGGGCAGCTGCTGTGAGAGCCCTCTTCAGCCCCACACACCTCACAGGGTGTCTGTTGTGGGGGAGGAAGGTAAAGGAGATTGCGAGCCGCTCTGAGACTCTTTGGAGTGGAGGGCGGGATATAAATCCAATATCTTCATCTACCTCACAGGGTGTCTGTTGTGGGGGAGGAAGGGAAAGGAGATTGCGAGCCGCACTGAGACTCTTTGGAATGGAGGGCGGGATATAAATCCAATGTCTTCATCTACCTCTCAGGGTGTCTGTTGTGGGGGAGGAAGGTAAAGAAGATTGTGAGCCGCTATGAGATTCTTCGGAGTGGAGGGCGGGATATAAATCCAGTATCATCATCTACCTCACAGGGTGTCTGTTGTGGGGGAGGAAGGGAAAGGAGATTGTGAGCCGCTCTGAGACTCTTCGGAGTGGAGGGTGGGATATAAATCCAATATCTTCATCTACCTCACAGGGTGTCTGTTGTGGGGGAGAAGGGAAAGGAGATTGTGAGCCACTCTGAGACTCTTCGGAGTGGAGGGCGGGATATAAATCCAATATCTTCATCTACCTCACAGGGTGTCTGTTGTGGGGGGGAAGGGAAAAGAGATTGTGAGCCGCTCTGAGACTCTTCGGAGTGGAGGGCGGGATATAAATCCAATATCCCCTCCCAGGAGGGGAGATTATTCTGCCGGCTTTTGACGGTGCGCCACTGATACCAGTGCGCAGGGTCAAGAGCTTGGGGGTGCTACTGGAATCCTCGCTATCAATGGAGGCCCAGATAGCCACCACCGCAAGATCCGCCTTCTTCCACCTCAAGAGGGCGAGGCAGTTGGCTCCCTTCTTGGAACGCGACGACCTAGCAACTGTGATCCACGCAACGGTCACCTCAAGATTAGACTACTGCAGGAGAACGTTAAGATCTAGCTCCCAAAACCTCCTACAAATCCCTGGGCCAAGAGAGGCCAGAATGAAGATAACTCGGGAGCAAGCCTTTTCATTAATGGCCCCTCGCTGGTGGAACCAACTCCCAGAGGGGGTGCGAGCCCTGCGGGACCTG